>NC_134357.1:464742655-464855155 GCF_048569485.1 Anomaloglossus baeobatrachus | reverse complement strand
CAAGGTCCCCATCAGGGGTGGTTGTGTGTGTGTGTGTGTGTGTGTGGCACAAGGTCCCCATCAGGGGTAATTGTGTGTGTGTGTGTGTGTGTGTGTGGCACAAGGTCCCCATCAGGGGTGATTGTGTGTGTGTGTGTGTAGCACAAGGTCCCCATCAGGGGTGATTGTGTGTGTGGCACAAGGTCCCCATCAGGGGTGATTGTGTGTGTGTGTGTGTGTGTGTGTGTGTGTAGCACAAGGTTCCCATCAGGGGTGATTGTGTGTGTGTGTGTGTGTGTGTGTGTGTGTGTGTGTAGCACAAGGTCCCCATCAGGGGTGATTATGTGTGTGTGTGTGCGCACGCCACTGCATGTGAGTACCTGTGTGTGTACCGGTGATACTGTCTGCAGGGTTGTGTATCTAATCCTCTCCTGTGTGATACTGTCTGTACGGCTGTGTATCTAATCCTGTCGTGTGATACTGTCTGCTGAGCTGTGTATCTAATCCTGTCGTGTGATACTGTCTGCTGAGCTGTGTATCTAATCCTATCCTGTGTGATACTGTCTGCTGAGCTGTGTATCTAATCCTATCCTGTGTGATACTGTCTGCTGAGCTGTGTATCTAATCCTATCGTGTCATACTGTCTGATGAGCTGTGTATCTAATCCTATCCTGTGTGATACTGTCTGCTGAGCTGTGTATCTAATCATGTCCGGTGTGATACTGTCTGCTGAGCTGTGTATCTAATCCTATCCTGTGTGATACTGTCTGCTGAGCTGTGTATCTAATCCTATCCTTTGTGATACCGTCTGCTGAGCTGTGTATCTAATCCTATCCTGTGTGATACTGTCTGCTGAGCTGTGTATCTAATCCTATCGTGTCATACTGTCTGATGAGCTGTGTATCTAATCCTATCCTGTGATACTGTCTGCTGAGCTGTGTATCTAATCCTCTCCTGTGTGATACTGTCTGCTGAGCTGTGTATCTAATCCTCTCCTGTGGGATTCTGTCTGCTGAGCTGTGTATATAATCCTCTCCTGTGTGATACTGTCTGCTGAGCCGTGTATCTAATCCTATCCTGTGTGATACTGTCTGCAGAGCCGTGTATCTAATCCTCTCCTGTGTCATACTGTCTGCACAGCTGTGTATCTAATCCTATCATGTAATACTGTGCAGGGCTGTGTATCTAATCCTATTGTGTGATACTGTCTGCTCAGCTATGTATCTAATCCTATCCTGTGTGATGTCTGCAAAGCTGTGTATCTAATCCTCTGCTGTGTGATATGGTCCGCACGGCTGTGTATCTAATCCTATGCTGTGTGATACTGTCTGCAGAGCCGTGTATCCAATCCTATCGTGTCATACTGTCTGCTGAGCTGTGTATCTAATCCTATCCTTTGTGATTCTGTCTGCTGAGCTGTGTATCTAATCCTATCCTGTGTGATACCGTCTGCTGAGCTGTGTATCTAATCCTATCCTGTGTGATACTGTCTGCTGAGCTGTGTGTGTGTGTGTAGCACAAGGTCCCCATCAGGGGTGATTGTGTGTGTGTGTGTAGCACAAGGTCCCCATCAGGGGTGATTGTGTGTGTGTGTGTAGTACAAGGTCCCCATCAGGGGCGATTGTATGTGTGTGTGTGGCACAAGGTCCCCATCAGGGGTGATTTTGTGTGTGTGTGTGTGTGTGGCACAAGGTCCCCATCAGGGGTGATTGTGTGTGTGTGTGTGTGTGTGTGTGTGTGTGTGTGGCACAAGGTCCCCATCAGGGGTGATTGTGTGTGTGTGTGGCACAAGTTCCCCATCAGGGGTGATTGTGTGTGTGTGTGTGTGTGTGTGTGGCACAAGGTCCCCATCAGGGGTGATTGTGTGTGTGTAGCACAAGGTCCCCATCAGGGGTGATTGTGTGTGTGTGTGTGTGTGTGTGTGTGTGTGTGTCACAAGGTCCCCATCAGGGGTGATTGTGTGTGTGTGTGTGTGTGTGTGTGTGTGTGTGGCACAAGGTCCCCATCAGGGGTGGTTGTGTGTGTGTGTGTGTGTGTGTGGCACAAGGTCCCCATCAGGGGTAATTGTGTGTGTGTGTGTGTGTGTGTGTGGCACAAGGTCCCCATCAGGGGTGATTGTGTGTGTGTGTGTGTAGCACAAGGTCCCCATCAGGGGTGATTGTGTGTGTGGCACAAGGTCCCCGTCAGGGGTGATTGTGTGTGTGTGTGTGTGTGTGTGTGTGTGTGTAGCACAAGGTTCCCATCAGGGGTGATTGTGTGTGTGTGTGTGTGTGTGTGTGTGTGTGTGTGTAGCACAAGGTCCCCATCAGGGGTGATTATGTGTGTGTGTGTGCGCACGCCACTGCATGTGAGTACCTGTGTGTGTACCGGTGATACTGTCTGCAGGGTTGTGTATCTAATCCTCTCCTGTGTGATACTGTCTGTACGGCTGTGTATCTAATCCTGTCGTGTGATACTGTCTGCTGAGCTGTGTATCTAATCCTGTCGTGTGATACTGTCTGCTGAGCTGTGTATCTAATCCTATCCTGTGTGATACTGTCTGCTGAGCTGTGTATCTAATCCTATCCTGTGTGATACTGTCTGCTGAGCTGTGTATCTAATCCTATCGTGTCATACTGTCTGATGAGCTGTGTATCTAATCCTATCCTGTGTGATACTGTCTGCTGAGCTGTGTATCTAATCATGTCCGGTGTGATACTGTCTGCTGAGCTGTGTATCTAATCCTATCCTGTGTGATACTGTCTGCTGAGCTGTGTATCTAATCCTATCCTTTGTGATACCGTCTGCTGAGCTGTGTATCTAATCCTATCCTGTGTGATACTGTCTGCTGAGCTGTGTATCTAATCCTATCGTGTCATACTGTCTGATGAGCTGTGTATCTAATCCTATCCTGTGATACTGTCTGCTGAGCTGTGTATCTAATCCTCTCCTGTGTGATACTGTCTGCTGAGCTGTGTATCTAATCCTCTCCTGTGGGATTCTGTCTGCTGAGCTGTGTATATAATCCTCTCCTGTGTGATACTGTCTGCTGAGCCGTGTATCTAATCCTATCCTGTGTGATACTGTCTGCAGAGCCGTGTATCTAATCCTCTCCTGTGTCATACTGTCTGCACAGCTGTGTATCTAATCCTATCATGTAATACTGTGCAGGGCTGTGTATCTAATCCTATTGTGTGATACTGTCTGCTCAGCTATGTATCTAATCCTATCCTGTGTGATGTCTGCAAAGCTGTGTATCTAATCCTCTGCTGTGTGATATGGTCCGCACGGCTGTGTATCTAATCCTATGCTGTGTGATACTGTCTGCAGAGCCGTGTATCCAATCCTATCGTGTCATACTGTCTGCTGAGCTGTGTATCTAATCCTATCCTTTGTGATTCTGTCTGCTGAGCTGTGTATCTAATCCTATCCTGTGTGATACCGTCTGCTGAGCTGTGTATCTAATCCTATCCTGTGTGATACTGTCTGCTGAGCTGTGTGTGTGTGTGTGGCACAAGGTCCCCATCAGGGGTGGTTGTGTGTGTGTGTGTGTGGCACAAGGTCCCCATCAGGGGTGATTGTGTGTGTGTGTGTGTGTGTGTGTGGCACAAGGTCCCCATCAGGGGTGATTGTGTGTGTGTGTGTGTGTGTGTGTGTGTAGCACAAGGTCCCCATCAGGGGTGATTGTGTGTGTGTAGCACAAGGTCCCCATCAGGGGTGATTGTGTGTGTGTGTGTGTCTGTGTGGCACAAGGTCCCCATCAGGGGTGATTGTGTGTGTGTGTGTGTGTGTGTGTGTGGCACTAGGTCCCCATCAGGGGTGATTGTGTGTGTGTGTGTGTGTGGCACAAGGTCCCCATCAGGGGTGATTGTGTGTGTGTGTGTGTGTAGCACAAGGTTCCCATCAGGGGTGATTGTGTGTGTGTGTGTGTGTGTAGCACAAGGTCCCCATCAGGGGTGATTATGTGTGTGTGTGCGCGCACGCCACTGCATGTGAGTACCTGTGTGTGTACCGGTGATACTGTCTGCAGGGTTGTGTATCTAATCCTCTCCTGTGTGATACTGTCTGCAGAGCTGTGTATCTAATCCTCTCCTGTGTGATACTGTCTGCACAGCTGTGTATCTAATCCTTTCCTGTGTGATACTGTCTGCAGAGCCGTGTATCTAATCCTATCCTGTGTGATACTGTCTGCAGAGCCGTGTATCTAATCCTATCCTGTGTGATACTGTCTGCTGAGCTGTGTATCTAATCCTATCCTGTGTGATACTGTCTGCTGAGCTGTGTAGCTAATCCTATCGTGTCATACTGTCTGATGAGCTGCGTATCTAATCCTATCCTGTGTGATACTGTCTGCTGAGCTGTGTATCTAATCATGTCCGGTGTGATACTGTCTGCTGAGCTGTGTATCTAATCCTATCCTGTGTGATACTGTCTGCTGAGCTGTGTATCTAATCCTATCCTTTGTGATACCGTCTGCTGAGCTGTGTATCTAATCCTATCCTGTGTGATACTGTCTGCTGAGCTGTGTATCTAATCCTATCGTGTCATACTGTCTGATGAGCTGTGTATCTAATCCTGTCCTGTGATACTGTCTGCTAAGCTGTGTATCTAATCCTCTCCTGTGTGATACTGTCTGCTGAGCTGTGTAACTAATCCTCTCCTGTGGGATTCTGTCTGCTGAGCTGTGTATATAATCCTCTCCTGTGTGATACTGTCTGCTGAGCCGTGTATCTAATCCTATCCTGTGTGATACTGTCTGCAGAGCCGTGTATCTAATCCTCTCCTGTGTCATACTGTCTGCACAGCTGTGTATCTAATCCTATTGTGTAATACTGTGCAAGGCTGTGTATCTAATCCTATTGTGTGATACTGTCTGCTCAGCTATGTATCTAATCCTATCCTGTGTGATGTCTGCAAAGCTGTGTATCTAATCCTTTGCTGTTTGATATGGTCCGCACGGCTGTGTATCTAATCCTATGCTGTGTGATACTGTCTGCAGAGCCGTGTATCCAATCCTATCGTGTCATACTGTCTGCTGAGCTGTGTATCTAATCCTATCCTTTGTGATTCTGTCTGCTGAGCTGTGTATCTAATCCTATCCTGTGTGATACCGTCTGCTGAGCTGTATATCTAATCCTATCCTGTGTGATACTGTCTGCTGAGCTGTGTATCTAATCCTATCGTGTCATACTGTCTGATGAGCTGCGTACCTAATCCTATCCTGTGTGATACTGTCTGCTGAGCTGTGTATCTAATCATGTCCGGTGTGATACTGTCTGCTGAGCTGTGTATCTAATCCTATCCTGTGTGATACTGTCTGCTGAGCCGTGTATCTAATCCTATCCTGTGTGATACTGTCTGCAGAGCTGTGTATCTAATCCTCTCCTGTGTGATACTGTCTGCACAGCTGTGTATCTAATCCTTTCCTGTGTGATACTGTCTGCAGAGCCGTGTATCTAATCCTATCCTGTGTGATACTGTCTGCAGAGCCGTGTATCTAATCCTATCCTGTGTGATACTGTCTGCTGAGCCGTGTATCTAATCCTATCCTGTATGATACTGTCTGCTGAGCCGTGTATCTAATCCTATCCTGTGTGATACTGTCTGCTGAGCCGTGTATCTAATCCTATCCTGTGTGATACTGTCTGCAGAGCCATATATCTAATCCTATCCTGTGTGATACTGTCTGCTGAGCCATATCTCTAATCCTATCCTGTGTGATACTGTCTGCTGAGCCGTATATCTAATCCTATCCTGTGTGATACTGTCTGCAGAGCCGTGTATTTAATCCTATCCTGTGTGATACTGTCTGCAGAGCCGTGTATCTAATCCTATCCTGTGTGATATTGTCTGCAGAGCCGTGTATCTAATCCTATCCTGTGTGATACTGTCTGCAGAGCCGTGTATTTAATCCTATCCTGTGTGATACTGTCTGCTGAGCCGTGTATCTAATCCTATCCTGTGTGATACTGTCTGCAGAGCCGTATATCTAATCCTATCCTGTGTGATACTGTCTGCTGAGCCATATCTCTAATCCTATCCTGTGTGATACTGTCTGCTGAGCCGTATATCTAATCCTATCCTGTGTGATACTGTCTGCAGAGCCGTGTATTTAATCCTATCCTGTGTGATACTGTCTGCAGAGCCGTGTATCTAATCCTATCCTGTGTGATACTGTCTGCAGAGCCGTGTATCTAATCCTATCCTGTGTGATACTGTCTGCAGAGCCGTGTATTTAATCCTATCCTGTGTGATACTGTATCCTATCCTGTGTGATACTGTCTGCAGAGCCGTATATCTAATCCTATCCTGTGTGATACTGTCTGCAGAGCCGTGTATCTAATCCTATCCTGTGTGGTACTGTCTGCAGAGCCGTGTATCTAATCCTATCCTGTGTGATACTGTCTGCAGAGCCGTGTATTTAATCCTATCCTGTGTGATACTGTATCCTATCCTGTGTGATACTGTCTGCAGAGCCGTGTATCTAATCCTATCCTGTGTGATACTGTCTGCAGAGCCGTGTATCTAATCCTATCCTGTGTGATACTGTCTGCAGAGCCGTGTATCTAAGCCTATTCTGTGTGATACTGTCTGCTGAGCTGTGTATCTAATCCTATCCTGTGTGATACTGTCTGCAGAGCCGTGTATCTAATCCTATCCTGTGTGATACTCCTGCTGTCCTTGGTGACACTTTAGACATTTCTGGTCACCAGGAAAATGGCTGTGCATTGTGTCCCTACATGTCATTCTCTGTTATCTGTTGTAAACACTCAGATTAGGAGAGGGGAGGCGCCAAAACACACAGGAGAGCAGACTCCGCCCACTTTACTGCAGGCTGTAATCTGAGCTTTTTATACAGTGGAAATTCAGTAGGATTTCAGAAGCTGCTCCCCCTAGTGTTTAACAGTGGAAAATATCAAACTTTATTTTTTTTTTTTTTTATAGTTTGCACAATTAAAAAAAAAAATAATATTTAAACAAAACATTTAAACATTATTACTTTACATTTTTTCAGTTATTATTATTTTTTTGATGAGACAGTCAGTATCACAAATAAACATTTATATTCAGGTACCTTATAGAGGACATTGTCTCTGATTAGAGTTCTTCTCTTTCTTTTTGCTATCTTGTCCAGACACCATGATGACTTTTCATATCTACAGCTCTTATCTGCAGACTTCCATCTTCTCCACTCTTTTGCAGTGCATCCCGGCCCGATACCCTTAAAAATAGCATAATAATTATAATGTTCTTGACTAAAAATATCTGCCCTACACTGGGCCCCTGAATAAATAATTGTCCCTCCTGTGTTTCCTACATAAAATATGATCCACACACTGATACATGCCATCCACTCTGCCCTCTCCTTTCCATGCTGAGCCCCCTCTTCACATTGTCCACTACACTGTGCCCTCACTATACTGCCTAGTCTCTATACTGTGCCCCCTCAGTACACTCCCTCTCCTCAACATACTGTCCCCTCCTTGCTGTGGCCACATACTGTCACTCCATGCTGCCTCATCTCCATATAACCCCCTCACACTACCTAGTTTCCATTCTGTGCCCCTTACATTTTTCTCATCCAATACCGTCTCCTCACTACCTCCGCACCCATCCCCCAAATTCCTCATACTGTGTCCTCACCCATACCCCTCACTCTCCATACTGTATCCGCATTCCTCCCTCACTCCCTATACTGCATTTGCATCCATTTCATCCTCACTCCCCATACTGTGTCCGCATACATTCCCCCTTCACTTTCCATACTGTCCTCCCACTCCTTATTTTGTGTCTATACCCATCCCGCTCACTCCCCATAATGTGTCAACATACATTCCCCCAACCCTCATAGTGTGTCTCCATACATTCCCCCCTCGCTCTCCATACTGTGTGCACATAGATTCCCCCCTTAACCCTCATACTGTGTCCACATATATTCCCCCCTCACTCCCCATACAGTGTTTGCATATTTTACCCTCTCACTCTTCATACTGGTCTACACCTATCCACCCTCACTCCTCATACTGTGTTCTCATATATCACCCCCTTGCTCACCGTATTGTGTCCACATACAGTCTCCCTACTACTCATACTGTATCCGCATATATTCTCCCCTCGCTCCCCATACTGTGTCTGCATATTTCCCCCCTCACTCTTCATACTGTGTCCACATGCATCCACCCTTATTTCTCATACTGTGTTTGCATACACCCCCCTAATCCTCATACTGTGTCCACATACATTTCTCCCCTTGCTCCCACCCATTCCCTCTTGCTCTCCATATGATGTCCATTCCCATCCCTTTTACTCCTCATACTGTGTCCACGCCAATCCCCCCTCACTCTCCATATTGTGTCTGTACCCATCCTCCCTCACTCCTCATAATGTGTCCTCACAACATCCCCCTCACTCACCATACTGTCTGCATACATCCCCCCTCACTGCTCAAACTGTGTCCGCACCCATCCCCCTCACTCCTCATACTGTGTTAGTAAACATTCCCCCTTGCTCTCCATATTGTGTCAGCACCCATCCCCCTCATTCTCTATACTGTGTCTGTGCCTATCTCTCCCTCACTCCTCACAATGCATTCACACCCATTGTAACGCCTGCCTGGATCAACAGACTCAGATAGGATGTAATGGACAAGCTAGAGGGAAGCCACTCACCCCCAGAACTCTGAAACCCTTTAACCCCTATACAGGGATTTGGAATTATACAGGGCCCTGGAGATCACTACCTGTGGAAGGCTGCAGTCTGAGAGAGTAGTAGTCAGGCAAGGTCAAACCAGGAATAGCAGAACAGGGACAGAATCGGCAGGCAAGGACGTAATCAGAAAACGTAGCAAAGGTCAAATCCGGATCAGGCAGCGAGGTACAAAAACAGAAGGCAGATGGGTAGTCAGAAAACACGCAGAAGTCAGCACACAGGAATTACAAAACAGAATAGGGCGGACCAGGAGCCAGGAAATCAGAACTATCTCTGGCAGAGGTCAGCAGACAGGAGGGAAACTAAGAAGGGTGTGGTGTCTTCCCATTGGCTGTAGCTGAATACTGGCAACTTCAGCTGGAAGACACATGCCACCCACAGTCAGCCAGTGGTACTGCAGATCCCAAGATAACCCAGCCCAGTGAATGATCAGAGCCTGCGCCCACCGGTGCCGCTGGCATCGACTCATCTCCCATCACCAGCACCATCCACGGCAGGAACACGGCGTCGCCTGGCGATCGGAGCAGAAGTCGCTGGAGCGGACTCCGGTGGCGACGTAACACCCATCCTTTATTACTCATCTGTGTCTTTTTACATTCACCCTCACTCTTCATACTTTGTCCGCACTAATCCTGCCCTCTAGCTCCTCATACTGTGTCTGTATACATAACTCTCACCATCTCACCACATAATTGTTCCTTAAATTTCTCCCCTTCCCCTAATTACAATACATTTTCTGTGTCTTTAGCTCCACTGGAGCACTTACTACCAATGATGTCAGCCACCTCTACAGCGCCGAGGTGTGATGTCAACAGCGTGATCAGCTGAAAAGATTAAGCTGCTGATGTCAACCTGACCCAGAAGTGGCGGAAGTCAGGGCTACAATTGTACTCGCGTCTGAAAGACACAATCACCATGATAAGTGTGAGTCAGAGGGCCGCAACTTCTTTGAGCTGGCTGTCAGCTTGACAGCTGGCTCAGAGAACAGCTAAATCCCTCTACGAGGAGGCAGTAAAACACAGCTGCCAGGGAGACATTTCTGACCGCCACATCAGGCGACCCAATAGTGTTCTCCTGCTGGATATGCCTAGGGCACATGCCTCGCCAGACCCCCTAGATATGCTTCTACTGTGATGGCAAAGCTAGTAACAAAGAAGTAACTCAGCAAGGCAGAAAACAAGCTGAAAATTTACAGAAAAGGTATTTGGGGTTATTTAGGGGCATAATTCTTAGACATTTATGGTAAAACCAATAACTGAGTCAGGATGATGGACAACCTCTTTAAATACCTTGTAAAAATCCCTGAGCTTCCACCTCTCTTTTTCATTTTGCACTGCATCATCCCATTCTGGCAGTCACTCAGTCTCAGACACTGTTGAACTGTAATTGGCAGCTTTTGAAACGGAGGGCTAAAAGTGTACACCCTCATAAAAGACAGAAGAAACACCCAGTTGCACTTCAAGCAAAAATTTCGCTTAGGGTAAATACACACGACCATCCCGTTTTTGCGGTCTGTAAAAAACGGTCTTGTTTTTCCTCATATGCATCCGTGTGACATCTGTGTGATAACCACATCCGTTCCATTCCGTTCCAATTCCGGTCTGTTTTATATCCGTGTGCCTTCCAGGGTTTTTTGCGGACCGCAATAAAATGGAAGTAGGGTTACTTACAGTCAAAAGGTAGAAGGATAGATAGCTGGATAGACAGATAGAGGAATGGATAGATAGATAGATAAATAGATAGATAGATAAGAAACACATATATAATGTCCCACTCCGCTGTATTTTGTAATCTTGCACTTGTAAGTGCCTTTCATGTGGCACTAAAGGGTGTTTATTTTTTGTAAACAGCTAAGGTGAAGCAGACAGCGGCAGACCACAGTTGGCAGCTTCACCTTGGCTGGTAATCCAAAAGAGAGGGCCCCCCACGCTGTTATTTTAATTTAAATAATTTAAAACAAAAAACTCCCCCCCCCAAATTGGATCACTAGCCAAGGTAAAGCGGACAGCCAGGGTCTGGTACTCTTAGACTTGGGAGGTCCACAGTTATTGGACCCTCCCCAACCAAGGCGTCTATCAGATACCTGACATCACTAACCTAGTTATTAATAAAAAAAATAGACAACAATTTTTTTTTTTTAACATACATTCCCCAACACATTCCCTCTTTCACCAATTTATTGACAAAATAACACAAATCCGAGTGTGACGAAATCCAATAAGAGGGTCTCAAGATAATCCATACTCACTGTCCCATTCAATGAAGAACAGAATTGGCTGTGTGAGCAGTGTAGTGACCTGAAATAACATCCTTAGGTCAGGGCAGGTCACTGCAGGAGATTATGAGCGCCGACATCATGAGGTTAGCGCAATTCATTACCTACGGTGATGAACTCTGCTGAATTTATGACGTCAGCGCTCGTCACCGAGTTCCATTACTGCCGCATTCTCACACAGGAGCCTATGATGTCACTACTAGTCACAGCCTCGGGCCGTCCACGAGACTTGATTTGAGAATGCGGTGTCATGGAAGTCAGTGACGAGTGCTGATGTCACAGGTTCAACGGAGCTCATCAACACCGGTAATGAACTTAGCTAACCTCATGATGTCCACGCTTCTTATTTTCGCTGCTGCTCACACACTGCTATGAGCCGCTGTGGGGCTGGCAGGGGCACCCATAGATGAAAGCCACACAGAAGTGCTTCTGTATGGCTTCCATTTTTTTTGCGGATCCATTGACTTGTATTGGATCACAGTCCGCATTTTAAGGAACAGAATAGGACATGTTCCATAATAACGGAACGTACATAGATACGGGCACGGATGGCACACGGCAGCACTTCCACGTGCCATCCGATCCTACACAAAACACATTGAAAACAAAGTCTTGTCAGTAGGTTCACAAAAAGAAAGGAACTGACCAGGACAAATGGAATGATTGTCTGAATGAGCCCTTACTGTGTTAGAAAAGCAACAAATGTAACAAATGTGAATATCTCTACAATGAAGTGATAGCAGAAAAGGGAAAAGAGCAGCAGAATCAGGGGAGTACAGGGAATTTTACAAGATATTCAAGGCTGGTACTTATTAAGCATCCTTGCGACTGCATTGTATATATTAAATGTATGTTTCTGAGGGTTAATTGCACAGGGAACTTACTAAAACTGTGTGTGTAGACTATGTAAATTTTGATTTGTCAGTAAAAAATGGACCAAATTTATCACAGTGGCTCATGCTGGTTAATAAATTTGGCTGCAGCTTTAGACAATCTGGTCTAAGTTTACATCACCTATTAGTTGGCTTTTTGCACCATAACTTTCTGACAAATTATAAGTGTGAGATATATTTTGTGAAACCAAATCCTTTTCCTACTAAACCAAGCCCCTTGTTGAGTTATGTGTAGAAAATGTCTAAAAAACATAAATATTCAATGCTGGAGAGAAAGAATCAGGTTTAACGCTGCGCTACCGCCAATAAGGAAAAATTGTGATTAATGATAATATCTATAGTCCTTAGGTTGACGCGTTTCTGGGATCCAGTCCCCTTCTTCAGGACCAAGAAAATCAATAATACGTTGATTTTCTTGGTCTTAAAGAAGGGGACTGGATCCCAGAAACGCGTCAACCTAAGGACTATAGATATTATCATTAATCAACAATTTTTCGTAGGTCTCTTTGTCCAAACTCTGTAGCCTCATATACGGTATGCCCATGAAGATCGAGACCCACTGCTGCTCCATGCATCGTGGTCTTTGCTCAAACCATGAAACAGTGATGTGTTTAGGCATCTCCAGAAAAATAATTTACATCTTTGTTTCTACTGAGAATGTATTTTATTCTGTACAATACAGAATCTTGTATTTCTTTATTTTGACCTTTGAAAATCTCTAATATCAAGTGTTGTATTGCAAATTGAGCGGCTGTCGGAGCTGGCATTTACACCCAGTGAGGGCAGACTGCTGACTCGGAAGAATGTGCAGCCAAAGTTTTACTAATGGAAAAAAAAACATTGAAAAGTGAGAAAGCAACAAAAAAATGAGAATGTGAAGATAAAGGAGCGTGTCAGGTTTCCGGGTTTTCCAGTCCTCTTTGGAAAGAGCTTGCCCTCGGTTAACATGGAGTTTTATGTTCTGTTGCCCTACTTCCTGTCCAGCTGCTTAAAAGGCCGCCTCTAAGCCTAGTCCAGTGCCTGAGTATACTGCTTGCTGTGTGCTCCTGCTTTGCTGCTGCTGCTACTTGATTACCTTTGGATCCTCCTGAAAATCTACCGACCGACTCTGGACCATACCCGGTTTCTTCAAACTGTGCCCGGACTCCGTCTGCCGTCTTTGGTCAGTACGTCTGCCCGGTTTCTTCCGGTTCATAACCATTCTGGACTTTCATCCCGTACGGACACTTCTGGACTTTACCGCTTGCCCCTTGTGTCCCGGCTGCGGCGCATTTAGGCCTTCCGGGGTTGATTGCCGGACAGTCCCTGTATAGGGGTTCGCTCTGGTGGTCTCCCTGGGGGAGTCCGGTGCGTGGCCCCGGGAATTCCCTTCGCTCCGTTTCGGAAAGGTATTTTCATGTGTTTGTTATACTGTGTATTTCCGTTGTGTATTTACCGTGGTTACATATCATAAACATCTTGTACCACAAACTCGTCTCTGGCTGTCATTGCCCTAACGCTATCGAAATCCTCAAAACATACAATAGTATTACAGAGCGGCTATAATACAGAAGAGGTAATAGTACTTATTATACATTATTACCAATATTATACTGCCGTCCGTGGCATGTAACTAACTTGGGAAAATATTACTTCACTAAAATGGAATCCCATTTATTCTTACTTTATACTTTTACTTTGATAAATTGTATTTGATTTCTGCCAGCATTTACAGCTGAAAAGAAGTGTACTAAGATATGTACTTACAAGTGCATCTCAATAAATTAGAATATCATCAAAAAGTTAATTTATTTTAGTAATTCAATAGAAAACGCAAAATGCATATATTATATAGAGTCATTACACACAGAGGGATCTATTTCAAGTGTTTATTTCTGTTAATGTTGATGATTATGGCTTACAGCCAATGGAAACCCAAAAGTCATTATTTCAGAAAAGTAGAATATTATATAAGACCAACTGAAAAAAATCATTTTAAACTCAGAAATGTTGGCGCCTGCAGAAAGGTCTGTACAGTAAATGCCTCAATACTTGGTCGGGGCTGCTTCTGCATGACTTACTGTATCAATGCAGCATGGCATTGAGGCGATCAGTCTGTGGCACTGCTGAGGTGTTATGGAGGCCCAGGTTGCTTTGATAGCAGCCTTCATCTCCTCTGCATTGTTTGGTCTGGTGTCTCATCTTCCTCTTAACAATTCCTCATAGATTCTCTATGGGGTTTAGGTCAGTCGAATTTGCTGGCCAATCAAGGACAGTGATACTGTGGTTATAAACAGGTATTAGTACTTTTGGCAGTGTGGACAGGTGAAAAGTGTTGCTGGAAAATGACATTTTCATCTCCAAAAAGCTTGTCGGCAGATGCAAGCATGAAATGCTCTAAAATTTCCTGGTAGACGGCTGCGCTGACTTTGTCTTGATAAAACACAATGAACCTACACCAGCAGATGATATGGCTCCCCAAACCATCACTGATTGTGGAAACTTCACACTAGACCTCAAACAGCTTGGATGGTGGCCTCTCCATTCTTCCTCCAGACTCCGGGACCTTGATTGCCAAATAAAATGCAAAATTGACATTCATCTGAAAACAACACCTTGGACTTCTGAGCAACAGTCCAGTTTTTTTCTCCTTGGCCCAGGTAAGACGCTTCTGGCGTTTGTCTATTAGTCATGGGTGGCTTGACACAAGGAATGCGACACTTGTAGCCCATGTCCTGAATACATCTGTGTGTCGTGGCTCTTGAAGCACTGACTCACGCAGCAGTCAACTACTTGTGAATCTCCCCCAAATTTTTGAATGGCTTTTTCTTAATATTCCTATCAAGGCTGCACGTTATGCCGGTTGCATGTGCTCCTTATTCTACCAAACTTTTTCCTTCCACTGAATTTTCTATTAAGATGCCTGGATATAGCATTCTGCGAACAGCCAGTTTCTTTAGCATTGACCTTTTGTGGCTTACCCTCCTTATGGACTGTGTCAATGACTTCCTTCTGGATATCTGTCAAGTCAGCAGTCTTCCCCATGATTGTGTAGCCTACTGAACCAGACTAAGTTACCATTTTAAATGCTTAGGAAGCCTTTGCAGGTGTTTTCTGGTAGTTATTCTAATTTTTGAGATAATGACTTTTGGGTTTTCTCTGGCTTTAAGCCTAAAGGGTGCTTTACACGCTGTGACATCGCTAGCTATAGCTAGCGATGTCGTGCGCGATAGCACCCGCCCACGTCGCTGTTTCATCATGGGGGTGATTGCTGCTGTAGCGAACAATATCGCTACGGCAGCGTCACAAGCTCATACCTGCTTAGCGATGTCGCTGGAGACACTGAACAATCTCTCCTTTAAGGGGGCGGTTCGTTCGGCGTCACAGCAGCGTCACTAAGCGGCCGCTCAATAGCAGAGGAGGGGCAGAGATGAACGGCTGAAACATGCCGCCCACTTCCTTCCTTCCTCATTGCCGGTGGACGCAGGTAAGGAGATGTTCGTCGTTCCTGTGGTGTCACACATAGCGATGTGTGATGCCGCAGGAACGACGAACAACCAGCGTCATGCACCATCAACGATATTATGAAAAGGAGCGATGTGTCAACGATCAACGATTTTTGACGTTTTTGCGATCGTCGATCGTCGCTCTTAGGTATCACACACTACGATGTTGCTAACGACGCCGGATGTGCGTGACAAACACCGTTACCCCCGACAATATATCGTTAGCGATGTCGCAGCATGTAAAGCACCCTATAATCATCAACATCAACATTAACAGGAACAAACACTTGAAATAGATCACTCTGTTTGTAATGACTCTATATAATACATGTTACCATTTTGTATTGAATTACTGAAATAGATCAACTTTTTGAGGATATTGTAATTTATTGAGATGCATATATATATATATATATATATATATATATATATACACATACACCAGGTCAGATGCCGGCCTATAGCAATATCCAGAGCTCCATGACCTCACAGCAGCCATTCACCATCCCCTTCGATATTGTCAGGTTTTTTGTTGTCTCAATTTCAATGATTTATTTTAATTGTGATGCACATGAGAGATGGAAAAATCTCATTTGCACAGTGATGACTTTGATGGGCTCAGCATGTAAATGAGGTGATGGTTGGAGCTGGTCCATCTCAGGCTGCACTGACAGCTCCATCCGAGTCACAGCTGGAGAGACGCCGGCGTGTGTGCGCTCTGCCGCTGGTTGGGAGGCGAGGTTACTCACTGTTTCAGGGCTCACAGCAATCAAGTATTTTTAGTAAATGTCTTCTGATTCCATTTTCATAATGGGGCTGTTTATAGTCTGTAAAACTCCTTAATGTTCTACCTTCATTTACGTTTTTAGCATCTCTTCCTTTGTTTTTTATAACACTTAGAGAAATGACATCAGACCAATAAGGCAATGAACCATGTCTAGTACCCACTAATGGATTGATGCGCATCAGATAAAGGCTGCCATGAATAGCCCAAAACAGACTGCTGTTACTGTATATCCTCTAGACATTTTTTCCCATCTTACATATGAATGCCACTTAGAATATTCTGACAGACAGCACTTTGATTGCTAACATTGCAACCCCTCTTCCTCACTATATTTATTGCACTGAATATATGTACACTGGAATAGTCTAAAATTCTTTACTTGTAAGGACCAATGCATATGGCCTGTACAGTGACCCTGCTATGTCTTCCACTGGCACCTACCAGCTAGACTATTATGGAGTAGTGAATATACCTTGTGAAACAAAGAATGACCAAACCTCTGTTGTCTCAAGTAAAACAGTTACAGTTAGGTCCAGAAATATTTGGACAGTGACACAAGTTTTGTTATTTTAGCTGTTTACAAAAACATGTTCAGAAATACAATTATATATATAATATGGGCTGAAAGTGCACACTCCCAGCTGCAATATGAGAGGTTTCACATCCAAATCGGAGAAAGGGTTTAGGAATCATAGCTCTGTAATGCATAGCCTCCTCTTTTTCAAGGGACCAAAAGTAATTGGACAAGGGACTCTAAGGGCTGCAATTAACTCTGAAGGCGTCTCCCTCGTTAACCTGTAATCAATGAAGTAGTTAAAAGGTCTGGGGTTGATTACAGGTGTGTGGTTTTGCATTTGGAAGCTGTTGCTGGGACCAGACAACATGCGGTCTAAGGAACTCTCAATTGAGGTGAAGCAGAACATCCTGAGGCTGAAAAAAAGAAAAAATCCATCAGAGAGATAGCAGACATGCTTGGAGTAGCAAAATCAACAGTCGGGTACATTCTGAGAAAAAAGGAATTGACTGGTGAGCTTGGGAACTCAAAAAGGCCTGGGCGTCCACAGATGACAACAGTGGTGGATGATCGCCGCATACTTTCTTTGGTGAAGAAGAACCCGTTCACAACATCAACTGAAGTCCAGAACACTCTCAGTGAAGTAGGTGTATCTGTCTCTATGTCAACAGTAAAGAGAAGACTCCATGAAAGTAAATACAAAGGGTTCACATCTAGATGGAAACTATTCATCATTTCCAAAAATAGACAGGCCAGAATTAAATTTGCTGAAAAACACCTCATGAAGCCAGCTCAGTTCTGGAAAAGTATTCTATGGACAGATGAGACCAAGATCAACCTGTACCAGAATGATGGGAAGAAAAAAGTTTGGAGAAGAAAGGGAACGGCACATGATCCAAGGCACACCACATCCTCTGTAAAACATGGTGGAGGCAACGTGATGGCATGGGCATGCATGGCTTTCAATGGCACTGGGTCACTTGTGTTTATTGATCACATAACAGCAGACAAGAGTAGCCGGATTAATTCTGAAGTGTACCGGGATATACTTTCAGCCCAGATTCAGCCAAATGCCGCAAAGTTGATCGGACGGCGCTTCATAGTACAGATGGACAATGACCCCAAGCATACAGCCAAAGCTACCCAGGAGTTCATGAGTGCAAAAAAGTGGAACATTCTGCAATGGCCAAGTCAATCACCAGATCTTAACCCAATTGAGCATGCATTTCACTTGCTCAAATCCAGACTTAAGATGGAAAGACCCACAAACAAGCAAGACCTGAAGGCTGCGGCTGTAAAGGCCTGGCAAAGCATTAAGAAGGAGGAAACCCAGCGTTTGGTGATGTCCATGGGTTCCAGACTTAAGGCAGTGATTGCTTCCAAAGGATTCGCAACAAAATATTGAAAATAAAAATATTTTGTTTGGGTTTGGTTTATTTGTCCAATTACTTTTGACCTCCTAAAATGTGGAGTGTTTGTAAAGAAATGTGTACAATTCCTACAATTTCTATCAGATATTTTTGTTCAAACCTTCAAATTAAACGTTACAATCTGGACTTGAATTCTGTTGTAGAGGTTTCATTTCAAATCCAATGTGGTGGCATGCAGAGCCCAACTCGCGAAAATTGTGTCACTGTCCAAATATTTCTGGACCTAACTGTAATTATTCCACAATATCGGCTGATGATTCTGCTGAAAGCTAAAGTCTGCAATACATACCCTGCTTACCATTGAATAAGACCTACCTCAAAAATAAGCCCTAGTAGGATTTTTGGGCTTTTTGGAATATGCTTAAAATATAAGCCCTACTGTAAAAAATAAACCCTAGTTGAGGTTTCATAATAAAGTGTCCAAGCAGATAAAAAAATTAAAGAATACAGGAGGACTCTTCATTAAAAAAACAAAGCATCCCTGTTGTTAACCTTGTCTGTGTGGGTGCTGTTCTGAAGCTCCCTCTTTTGGCCAGGAATAGTAGTGGAGCAGAGCTAAATCTGAGCCATTGACGCTGGCAGGTGTCGGTGTTAATTGGGAATTGGTAAACGCCTATTGCAGACAAGTCTGGTCTATATAAGAGAGCACTTTCTGCCCGGCTGATGCCAGTTATAAAGGTATATTCCCTGTCTCTGTTCCTGGCCTGGAGATTTGTCCTTCCCTGTATCCCTGAGCAAGACTTCTGCAGATAAGTTTCAGTTTTGCCTTGCTTTCTGGTTTACACCTTAGGGTGTTGTTTTTCCTTGTTTTGCTGTGTATCTGTTTTCTTGCAGGTGAAGCTTTGTTTCAATTGTGCTATGAGCATGGGGGTTTCCCTTGTGCTGGCTTTCTTGCAGGAAAAGGGATTTTTATCCCTGTCTGATTTGATTATTTGCTCTTCTGTATTTTTGTGGGTTTTTTTGGTATTTTGTCTCTCCCATTATTTGCAAGAGTACCTGTATAGTGGGGGTGAGGTTGTATGACCTCCAGGGCCATTTTTACTATCAGGAGTTTGGTATTTTTCTATAGGGATTTTGCACTGACCACAATCAGTTCCTTTCCTATGCTTTGTATCAAGTTAGTTGGGCTTCGCCTTTGCTAATTCTATTTTTCCTATCTGAGTTTTGTGTTTTTCTATATCACTGTAATCTTTATATGTGGGGGGCTACCTATTCCTTTGGGGACTACTCTGAGGCAAGATAGATTTCCTCATTTCATTCTGTGAGGCGTAGCTAGTTTCTCAGGCTGTGACATGGTGTCTAGGTTTTTAGGAACGCTCCACGGCTACTTCTAGTGTTGTCTGATAGTCAGGGGATTGCGGTCAGCCCAGGTTCCAACTACTCCTGTTTCTTGGTGTTTTTTCACCAATGGGAGTTTTTTGTAATCTTCCACGGTTACTGGATCATAACACATCCCCAAAAGAAAGCAAACACTCCCAAAAGGAAAAGAAAAAAATCCCACTCACCAGACTCCTAACAAATACAGTTGGTAAGTGCTGATGGTGGATGGGCTCTCACACAGAGTTCTACGTTGCTGTCAAGTCCCTTACCATTTCAGGTATATTGCACGGATATATATTGGATATATGTAATCTAATTTACATACTGCATTACATGTTTACAATTTATTACAGTTTTTTGTGTTCTAAAGTTGTATTCCAATAAATATATTTTATGTTCTATCTAAATATCTTGATTATTGTATCATAAAAATGCTTAAATGTCTGATGCTCACATTGTGCTACAATAAATTTTTCACTTAAATATAAGCAATATATGTGGGAGTCGGAGTCGGTGCAAGGGAAATTGAGTAGTCGGAGTCGCAGGTTTGGCTTACCGACTCCACAGACCTGCTTACCAGTACATAAAGAATAATACATTTAAGCTGGTAATTTAAGCCTTTGTAAATATGGTATGTACCCACCACTATAGAACTGGTTCTGCTTCATGAGAATAGCAGATCAAATAAGAAAATGTGCATCTGAACCAGTAATAGGATTAACACAAAATGTTCCAGAATGCGATGACACATCTTTTAGAGTAATAAATAATACAAGACCTTGTCTTATTTTCAGGGAAACAGGGTAAAAGGCCCAGACACATGCACGCACGCACGCACACACACACACACACACACACAGAGCACAACACAGTTGCACAGACAAATCCATTAAATCTTCTAGAAGTTTGTATCTCCTGAATAGAAGTATGAAACCCAGTATATACAAATAGAACAGAGATGGGAAATGTCCAGTAGTCCAGAGCTTAAACTTACAGTGGCCAAAGTGAGTATTATTGACAATAAACACCTATGGAAGTTTAAAAAGGAGATGACTTGTGGGAGGTAATTCCTACAGATAAACCACATATTGATAACAACAGGACAAGAAAAAAAAAAAGAATGGTGAGAGCCATTATGAGCTATTAGTGGAGAATGACCAATTAATCCACAATAGACATGAGAACATTGCTGAAGACATGTGGGATGCTCTGCAAAAGATGCACTAAGGCTAAGTTCACACACTGCGTTTTTTTGACGCTGCGTTTTTGTCGCGTTTTTTGCTGCATTTTGCTGCGTTTTTGCTCACTGTGTTTTTATGCATTTTTATCAGTGAACAATGTCATTAAAGATTGTTGAAAAAAATAAAAAAAAGTCTGATGTCTTCATTCTCCACTAGTGTATGCAATAGAGCAGACAGCAGCTGCAGAACTACAAGGCTCAGCATGCTCCATCCAGGACTGTATGCTGGAGGGAGAGGCAGGGGGAGCAGAACTATAAGGCTCAGCATCCTCCATCCAGGACTGTATGCAGGAGTTTTTTGCCCCCCAAAAAAATGACGTGGGCTTCGCCATATTTTTGTTTGCTAGCCAGGTACAGCAGGCAGGTACAGGCTGCCCCCAACCCCCAGCTGCCTATTTGTACCCGGCTGGGAACCAAAAATATAGGGAAGCCCATTTTTTTAATTATTTCATGAATTGCATGAAATTATTAAAAAAAAATGACGTGAGCTTTGCCGTGGGCTTCCGTCCGATCGCTCCAGGAGCTGCCGGTAATCAGTGAAGCGGTCTCCTGACGGCATCAGCTGATAGTTTAAGCCGGCCAGGGCGGTAAAAAGCCGGCGTCACCGCGAGACTTACGATCAGCTGATGCGTCAGGTGACCGCATCAGGTGACCGCATCAGGTGACCGCATCAGGTGATCCACCGCCAGGTCCTGCAGCTATCGGAAGTCTGCACACAGCCGGAGCGGCGGTACCGTGAGAGGAGCTGGGAGCTAACATGGCACCGGACGAGAGGTGGAGGCAGCGGTGGCAGTACCGGGAGGATTCACGCATCTGTGTTTACTGACAGAAGGAATCCTCTTCCTGTACATGTCACTTTACTACCCACCCCTTGTGTTTATAGTTGCGTTTTTAGTCATAGAAATGCACTAAAACGCAGCTATATTTGCGATTTGCGTTTTTCATTGCGTTTTTGAACATCTCATTGAACTCAATGGGTGGAAAACGCAGTGAAAAACGCAAAAATAATTGACATGCTGCTTTTGTTTGGGCACCACAAAAACGCAGCTCAAAACAAATGCTGTGTGCAGACAGCAAAAATGAAAACTCATATAGACTTTGCTGGGGAAGTAAAGTCATGCAGTTTTCTGAGCAAAAATGCACCCAAAAAACGTGCAAAAACGCCGCGAAAACCACACTGTGTGCACTTACCCTAAAGATCCATTCTAACCTGCATATTTTGAATGGTAAGTAAACTGTACAAAGTGAGACTCAGCAAAGAAATGGAATTGCAGGAGCACATAAATGCAATGCTAAAAGTGATTACACAACTGAGATCAGTGGGTGAGGATATAAAAGATAACCATGTTGAAGCCATGTTGCTATGAAGTTTATCTGACAGATACAGTACACTAATTAACATACAAGATTTAAGTACTGAGACAGATCTGAAGTTAGAATTTGTAAAGACCAGACTAGTGGATGAATACCAGAGAAAAAAGGAACTTGTGCAGGATTCCTCAAAAGTGACGGGTGCATAATTCTTAAAGCAACAGACACAAAATCACACACAAAAAAACTAGGAAGTGGCTAAGGGAATAAGTAAAGCACAATAGGGTATTATCCAGGTCAAGGTATAAATGTTGAGGTGAGACTACAATGAGTCTCTTAAGGTCTGACTGCCGTGTTCAGGTTATAATGTCATGTGTGCACAGAGAAAGAAATAACTGACTCTGGATCGGTTATGAGCTTTCTTCCATGACAGACGCCAGAGATTTCGTCTCAGTTTATTGTTCACAAAACTTTATAGTTCTAGATAAGAAAAGGGTGTAGACAAAATATATAGTCCAATCAAATATCGCAGGTCGGCTCAGGGCGCGTATCAACTTGCATAGTCTCTACTGGATTGGTTGTTCCAAACTTTGGGTGTTTTCAATCTCTTTATCACCTTAGGCATTGTCCATGATGCAGGTGCCATCTTTGAATTACATGTGCTAGCATTTTGTATTAAGGAAAATCAATATATATGTGTGTGTGTTAGTAAGACACAAAATCATTCAGAAATATGTTAGGCTACATCAACTAAACTATATATTTGAGTCTATGAAATGGCTGAATTAAGTATTTCAGTTTACTCAATCCTTACCCTCAACAGTAATTGACAGAATTTAGCCATACCAACCCAGTCTAGAAGGAGAAATGGTATCTATAAAGCATATAACAGCAAAAGAACTAACTGTAAAATTCCAAGTTAACATTGTGCTATCCTTGATGGAAAATAGTTAACTAATGTCACGATGAGTAAGCATTTCACTGAGACTCCGTAAATATGGACACAATTGCTGTATCCGCTCATAGCATATATGTCTGGGTCACAGAAAACAAGGAACAAGCATTAAGAACTGTAAAAACTGACAAAGGAACTTACAATGTCCAATTGTCCCAATACTGTAAGATGTGAACCACTTCCTAAAGTCGGGCCAGATGTGCGGTGTTCTGCGTTGCACTCACTGGGTGTCATAGCGGCATCAGACTTTGTTCACACTGCAGAGTCCGACAAACTGATATGCTTTAGTTGCACAGCCTGTCATGGGCATTGTCTGTTTCTAACTTCACTGCTCTCCTGTACAGCGGGAGTTAACTTCTGCTGGCCTGTGATCAGCTGCTGGGAGCTCAGGCTGCTGATCACCATCTCCAGCCTTTATAAGGTTCTGGATTCTGTGGCTGTTTACTGGATATAGCTTTGCTTCCTATTACATGGTGATAGACAAGTGGTGGGTTCGTGTGGTGTGAGTCCTCCAGTTGTGCGCTAATACCCTACCCCCTTTTGCTTTACTCCACTGTTCACATACTGAATACCTCCCAACTTTTGAAGAATTGAAAGAGGAACAAACTCTGCGGCGCACTTAGTGCACCGTGCAAATTTAGAACATGCCCACTAGCCACACCCCTAGCCACACCCATTTGGCAGTAAGGGTCATATAGCAGATGTCCTGGATTGTTATTGTGTTGTGTGGTGCAGACATCTGCAGAAAAAATGCAACATTTATGCTATTTGTGAACATGGCATCAGCGGTATATTTTTATTACATTTTTTTATGGGTTTACTAGAGAAAAATAATCACTTGTGCCATTATTTTTTTTGCTACATTTACTGATCCCCATAAATAATTTGATCGCTGTGTTGTTTGAGTAATTACATTTACAGGGACACCAAATATGTCCATGTTATTTGCTGATTTTTGATGTTTATTATTTTATAAAAAGAAACACAATAAAAATGACATTTCATTTTTTATTATTATTTTTAGTAATTTTATTAGAAGAAAAAAAAAAAATCTTTTCCTCCCCCTCTAGAACACAGGACACAGAGATGATGCTCTGTACAATGGATCTCTATGTCCTGTGAATCTGTTGTGTAAGAGGCTGCATTGCAGGTTCATCTGTATAACATCCTTCCTTTGACATCATCATTCCTTGTGGGTCAACAGCTAGACAGGCTGCTGGGCATATGTTTCAAAGCTGCTGGTTTGAATCCAAGGGGGTGAAAATAATACAAAAGTATATATATATATATATATGTTTGTATTTTTTATCATCTCTTTATAGTAAATTTATGGGAACAAATTAATCTGACTTTGTCCTTCACCTCCATAGAAATGCAACATCTATCTATCTATCTATCTATCTATCATATCTGTCTATCTATCTCTCTATGTAGCTAAATAGTCTGCTTTTGGTTTCTCTGCCTGTAATACAGGTCAAGATTACCACATCTTCTTATGTCTTTCAATAGAGGCAGTGGCTCAATGGTAGAGCTGCTGCCTATGGACACTGAGTTCATGAGTTTGAGTCCTGTGAGAATTTAGTTTATACACTGAACTGAGTGAATTTATTCAGTGCACTGAGAGGAGGAGCCAGGACAATAACTGTGAAGAGCGGGACTGCAGGAGGGAGTCCTCAAATCAAGACAGGATGGTTGGGAGGTATGATACTGTCCACCCTTTGTGTTTAAGTGCAATGTGTGTGTTTTTCTTTACGCTTGTTTGTGCCTATTTGTGGGGTTTCAGTTACTGGGTTTAGGGCCCGTTTCCAGGGTGTGGGAGAGTAGTACCAGGGCTCGTACAGGAGACAGGATCACTCTTGGACTCGAACCTGGCTACAATCAAGTTTACCTTTTGAGATCAGGGACAGTGCAGGGGCCCCAGTCCTAGGGTCAGCCTAGGAGCCCCAGTTCCATCATTACATACCCTGTGACACCAGAGCATCACGAGCAGTTGAAATAATATACAATGATGTGTGTGATCAAATGAATGCCCAGAAGCAACAGATATTCAGTAACCCTTTGTAGGAGAATATTCAAGATACCCAGTCACAGTCCGGAGGTTTGGGGGAAGCCCCTCATACTTCCAAATGATAAAAGAGATGAACAGACTACTAAATGAAATAACAGATTTTGAGCTTCTGAAAAATATTGGGGTGAAGCAGCAATGTCAGTAACCTATATACAAAACAAACGTTTATCCAGAAAAGTGGAGAAAAAACCCATATGAACTGTGGCACAGTGAAAACCAAAGTGTAGAACATATCAGAGAGAGTTTTTGGTTGCAGAGCATTTGTCTTTATTTTAAAAGCAAAATGCATCAATTCCAAAACACTGAAAATAACAACTTAGAAAAAAGAAAACTGACAATAATCAGACAAGTTCTGAACAAATTATTTAAGTCACTAAGTAACGGGAATTGTGCAAATACAACTGAACTGTATATACATCACATAGGATACACTGAGAATTCTGTATTTACGTCACATAGGAGACAGTGAGACTGTTATATATTCATCACATATGATTAAGATTGCTGTATATAATCCCAAAGAAAACACAGACTGCTGTATATGCATCAAATAGAATTCAGCAAAACTGCTACACACATGTCAAAGGAGACACTTATAATGATATATATATAGATCACGTCACAGCCACTGAGATTCCTGCATATCTTTATCAAATAGGAGACACTGAGGCTGTTGTATGTACATCACGTATGATACACTGCGAGTTCTGGTGCATACACATCACAAAAGGTGACGCTGAGGTTGCTGTATATACATCACATAAGAGACACTGAAACTGTTGTATACACCACACAGGATACTCTGAGATTGCTATATATACAATAGATAGTATACACAGAGTTCTATATACATTCCATAGGAGACACTGTGCCTGTTGCGTACACCCGTTCGGCCAGAAGCACTGCAGAAAAATGAAAGGTCCAGTTGCAGGAAAAACAAGGCCGACAGCTTATTCAATTTACTGGAAATCCATCCAAGGACCGAATGAAGTGATAAAAGAGGCAGGGGTCTCCCACCTGTGCTCTAGATTAGATTGTATGACATCCTATGTTTGGGTGTTTCATTTTGCTTCTGTACTGCTCAAAGTAATGATGTATAAAAATAATGGTCGCTATGTATGTCCCAAGTTAAACAGTTTATTCTGCTGAAAGCTGAAATATGCAACATGATGAAACAAGAAATAATGATGCACCACATCAGCCTGTGGGATCAGTGAATGCCTCCTGTGGGATCAGTGGATGTCTCCTGTGGGATCAGTGGATGTCTCCACAGGCCAAGGCCAAAGAATCGTAATCCCCTGATCACTATAACATCCGGAATCCCCATATACATCCCTTGGTCCCTCTTCTCGAAGATCTGATAGATTTGAAGAAATGAATAAAATTCCATTTTAGCCTCCTTACTGAGCAACAATCACTATTTGATACTGGAGAATTGTTAGTTTGATTCATTTTTTGTATTTTTGTTTTAACTACTCACTACGCTTTAGGTATTGTCCTTCTTTAGAGACTATTTTTTTACTGAAATGCATAGATTTCTTTTCCAAAAAAAAACATTTTGTAATTTTTGTAATTGGGTTCCATTAAACATTTTTCTCCATTTGACTTTTAGGCTATTGTTATGCAATCAATAGCTACAGTTTGTTTATTCTGTGTCTCAATATAAAAGAAAAATGTCTAACACTAAACCTATAGAGCAGTCTTGAAGAGCTATAAACCTAATTAACGCGAGACATCACGTACTGTACCCATCCTTAGTACACTGCTGGCTCGGAGCATCGCCAGGCTGCAGACATCAGCAATCATTGGACACGTAAATCATTAATCACTATAGCTTTTATTTTTTTTATTTAAGTCTACGAATGTTTAATCAGATGTTATGCTCGTGTAGACATTGCCTTTGGCGATGGCACCACGAAAAGCAGCATTGAAGAAATGAAAATTACATCTTGAAACCTAAAATTGATAAATTCCACCACTCTTCTACCTGTTTTTTTTCTTTACAAATTAGTTTTAAAATTCACACCGCTGAAGTGAATTGAGTGAAGTTTCTATCTTGATACAATGAACCTATTAGGCTTCATCAACCCTTCAGCGTTTGTTGTCCGTGAGCTATCAGTGAATTGGCCAGTAAAAACTGGACAGCACAAAGAGTAGATGTGAAACGTACATCAGGGCTTCTTTTTTCACACAATAAAACTGAAGACACTTGGATAAAAATAGACTCACAGACCAAAGACCAGAGGCGGATCTAAATTTGTCAGCAAGAATTCAATTTGGCATGCCCTCCACCCCCGTTTGAGTAGTTGTCATAGGACTTGTCCAGGTTTGTGTTAAAATTCTGCACTCACTCTAGGTGACTGCAGAATTCTGAATTCTCTATGTGTGCACTGCAGACTTTTTGTATTCTCCCATGCCGGCACCAAGAGTGGATGGCCATGTGAGCACAAAGCATGTGATTTGCATACTTTCAGCCACATTCAGACTAAATATGTGCAGCCTCACTCAATTCAGTTGTATTGAGTGAGGCTGTCATGCCCCGCTATAGGAACTCGATCCGGTGACCTTATGTTGTGGTGTTAGTTTCCTTCCCTGCTTAGCCACAGCTTGGTTGCTCTCTTTCCAAATGCTGATGGTCTTTTACATTTGCTTCTATCCTTTTAGTTTTCAGATGTAAGGTGTTTTCACTTGCTCATTTTCTCTGTCCTATCTCATCCCGGGTGGGTCTGTTTATACCCTCCTAATACTAGCCTTATCTGCTGGCTATATTTCTGTGTAGATTGCTGCTGAGAAGTTCCAGCCTTGCAACTAAGGGATTTAGGCAGAGAACAGTGTTGTTTTCTTTGTGTTTTCTCATTTGCTCTATCCTACAATTTTCTGTTTTTAACTAGGTTGTTAGGAGTTTACCTACTTTGTATTTATTATTTCTCTTTTGTCCACTTGTGCACGTGTTTATGTTTCCTCACATTCAATCCCCGTCTAGCTTAACAAGCTTTCCCTTTCTTGGTTTGCAGTCCATAGCAATCTTACTTCTGGGTCCATAGGTGGTAAGAGAAACAACTCAATGGCCTTTCAAGCAGACAGTTCCGAATAGTGATATTTTAGTTTTTCGGCTAGTCATATTTGTCTGTCATTGATATTCACTGCTTCCCCCGCCCACCCTCTGTGCCAGTGTCTGTGATTAGCTTCAGACTGCTAACCACATCCCTCTCTCTGTGTCCACGTCTGTGATTGGTTGCAGTCAGTTTGCTGTATAGTAAAAGTTCAAATGTTTATTGAATGAATAGAGTTTCATTTCATTCAAATGTCAATGGATAGTTCACAATAAACCTGATGCACCCTGAGCCTGCAGGATAGTTTAAATTTCTTTGGAACTTGATTAGGGCTCCTTAGCCACCATCTGGACTATCCTATTTTACAACCTGTCATCAATTTTTCTCTGCCGTCCACGTCCATGGAGATTAGCTACATTGACATCGATTGTAAACTTCTTGATTATGTTGTGCACCGTGAACGAAGGAATATCAAGATCTCTGGATATGGACTTGAGATTGTTGATTTTTTTTCACCACTTTTAGGCTATGTGCGCACGTTGCGTACTAGCCCTGCAGATATTTCTGCAGCGATCTGAAGAGCACATGTGCGCTTTAGATCGCTGCAGAAATGTCCGTAGTGAGCGCCGATTCCATGCGCTCTGCCTGCAGCTCCTGCCATAGACAGAGCAGGGGCTGCCGGCAAAGCGCAGGAAAGAAGTGACATGTCACTTCTTTTTGCGCAGTGCTTCGGCAGTAGCCGAAGCGCTGCGCTCTTAGACGCCACGTGCGCACGGCCCCTGCACAATCTCCATAGACTGTGCAGGGGACGCTGGACGCATGCAGTTACGCTGCGCTACAAAGCGCAGCGTAACTGCATGTTTTTACGCAACGTGCGCACATAGCCTTAGTTTTCAAGTCATTAGACAGTTCTTTTCGCCTCTCTCCATCTTCAATGTTTAGTGTGGCACAAACAGACACAGAATGCAAAGATTGGAATGCAACACACAGAGAGGGATGATGTAGTGGTGACTTTACACAGTGTTTATTATTTTCACATGTTGAGATAGTTGGGATTGGGGAACTCAACATAAGCTTCTGGGGAAGCAGTATATTAGCTTAAACAGACTCAATTACTATGGATTCAGGTTATATGTACAATGACCGTAACTCTTATCAGCATGTTACCCTGAGAGCCACTCCTTTAACACAAGACAGACAAGAGGATGTTACCTGTTTAACCACTGTTAGTTCCCCCATTAATCCAGTCACCTTACTTGAGAGGTTATAGATGGAGCAGAGCCTAAAGCGGGCTTTACACGCTGCGATCTCGCTAGCGAGATCGCAAGCGATCGTACCCGCCCCCGTCGGTTGTGTGACACGGGCATATCGCTGCCCGTCGCGCACATCGCTGCCCGTCGCGCACAACCTCACTTACCCCCATTACATGGACTTACCTGTCCTGCGACGTCGCTCTGGCCAGCGATCCGCCTCCTTCCTAAGGGGGCGGGTCATGCGGCATCACAGCGACGTCACATGGCAGCCGTCCAATAGAAGCGGAGGGGCGGAGATGAGCGGGACGTAAACATCCCACCCACCTCCTTCCTTCCGCATTGCCGGTGGAGGCAGGTAAGGAGATGTTCCTTGCTCCTGCGGTGTCACACATAGCGATGTGTGCTGCCGCAGGAACGAGGAACAACATCGCTAATGAGAGGTATACGATTTCTTGTTTTAGGACGACCTTTCCACGGCAAATGATTTTTGCTGCTTTTGCTGTTTTAGGTCGCACATAACTGTTACAGGCTACAATATTGTTAATGAAGCCGGATGTGCGTCACAAACAACGTGACTCCGACGATAATTCCTTAACGATATCGTAGCGTGTAAAGCCCGCTTTAGTACCTTTAGCTACCTCCCTGAGCACTTGGGATAGATCAATATAACTAGCTACACTCTTAAATGGATACTTCACCCTCATGCTGCAGAACACAGCAGGAGACAAAGGCCCAGGCATCTTGACCAGCGGCATCTGGGGCTTGACCAAGTAACTCAGACTCGGGGTTGTGACCAGCAAAGTCTGCAGCTTGACCACGTAGCTCTGTTTGGGGTTTTAAATGGCGGTATCTGTGGCTTGACCACGTAGCTCTGTTTGGGGTTTTAAATGGCGGTATCTGTAGCTTGACCACGTAGCTCAGGTTCTTGACAGGCAGTGGCCTGTGGCTCATTGAGTGATTTGACTCACACAATCCACAGTCTGAAATCAGCTCACTCACTCCTTCAGTAGGAACGGTAACGTCTCCTGCACCTGTACATACGTCTGATTGCTTCTGCTTCTTGGTGCCAGTCCCACCCTGCTGTCACAGTCCTTTTGTTTAATATTTTTTTGCTGCAGCACTACCATCTCCTGACATGGTCCTTCCCAGAACTTCTTCCCTCTAGGAACCTGATTTCTGATTGTTTGTTCCTGATAAATTTCTTGCCCAGCAGAGGGCAGGGTCCTGTTACTAATCCTGCTAGATTTGTTTGAATGAACAGGCTGTTGTGTCCACTTTCCTACACACTCAGCTGTTACTTCTCACAGGTGAGTTTGAACAAGCATCAAATGCTTGATACAATGTTGTTTTCCCACAATTTTGGAGAGGTGTCAACAATTTTACCCTGTCCATTTTTGGTGTTTTGTGAGAAATTATGGCCAATTTGCCTGTTTTTCTCAGTTTTCTTTTTTGTGTTGTTCCAATGCACACAGAGGAAATAAACATAATTATTACAAAATGTGTAATTCCAATAATTTTCTTGGAAATATACTTTTTTTATGGAACAATTTCAAGTGTGTCAACACTTTCTGCCATGCTTCAATTGATTGACAGGTCTCTTCCATGTGTATTCTCAGTGGGAGACCTGTCAATTACCTGGAGTGATGTCTGGACTAGTCTTATTTTCCCCTATGATTCTTGACCATCTTCCCGAACTATATTCTCTCTGAAATGCCAAAATGTTTCTGAGAAAAATATAACTTGTTGCAATCATGCAGCCAAACCCTGATTCATGTTGACTGTGGCTTAATTGAAAGAATAAGTGTGCTGCCCTCGTGCCAGCAGCTGGCGCTGCTCGGATCCGGACCCGCTGCGTGGTTCGAGGGATCCTCCGGACCCGGTGGTCACGCGGACACGCTGAATGAAAGGGGACATAGTTGTACGGCCTTGATCGTATTGGTTCGTGACGCCACCCACGGTGTGTGGTGAAGTGGGACACCACCGCTGCTGTTGTGGGATACCTGGGGGAGATGTAATGGCAGTCGAATGTTAACTCCTCCGTGTGTAGGGATGGTTGCCCCGGGGCCCAGTATCTCTGTGCAGGGTATGGCGATGGCAGGGGCCTGCGCGCCCGGACGTACCAGGGGATGTTTGGTTACTCACAAGTAAATAAATCACACGAGTCTTTTGGTAAACCAAGGTGCTGGTGGCCGGCCGCCGTGGCCGGCTGTACTCTGGCCCCTCACCTGGGCTGGTGGTCGCCATCTCTTCCTCTGCACTAGTTGTGGTTGTGTGTTTGGACTTCCCGGTATGGAACACGGGAGTCCGCTCCTGGCTTTCTGTGTGCCTGAGGAGCCGTGCCCGCTGACGCTGACCCGTGGGATCTATGGGCCCTGGCGGTTGCCCTATCCCTCTCTGTGGGTGGTTGTCTGCTTTTGGGACTTTGGTTGGGACAGGACCTGTAATCCTGCCCTCAATCTGTTGATTAGCTAGGCCGTTGGTTCCGGTCCAGGCTTCAGGGTCCAAGTACTCCCTCTGTGCACGGTTTCCGGTTGGGTCTCGTACTCCCTCTGTGCACGGTTTCCGGTTGGGTCTCCGGTGTTGGTACCGGCAGGCTCCAACCCTGCTCCGGTCCTCCTCGGATCTGCTGAGCCATCTTCCTGTCTCCTGCTGACGGAGACCACCATCTGCCACCTAGCCAAAGTACCAGGGCTCTGACCCTGGCACCGTTCAACTTGAACTTCTCCTCCGCTGGAGCTACACCTAGCTCCAGCCCACACTCCTCTCAACTTGAACTGCAAACTAATCTGTTTGTTTTCCCGCCCCAGGCTGTCTAGACCCCGAGGTGTTGTGAATGTTAGTTATGTTTTGGCTGCTGGGAGGCTCCCTCTAGTGGCCAGGAATGGTTTGGACTTGGACCAGGTGTGTTGTGCAATGGGCGTTTCCTTTGCTAACTCTCTGCTTATTTAAATCCTGGTCTGATAGCTGGCTATGCCGGATGTCAGTTGTTTTTTGTATCACCAGCCTGCTTCATTCTGCTCCACACCACATCTACCCCAGATAAGTGCTTGCTCTTTATTTATTGTTTGGTTCTTTTGCTCTTATCTGGGTTTGTCATTTTGCTGTGGTTGTTTTCAGTTTATTTGCATGCAGGGATTTTCCCCTCAGTTGCATGGCTGGGGAACTCCCTGCAGTTCTGTTTGGAGTATAGCTCCTTTGGGTCCATGTGTTTGTGGCTTGTTGAATTTGTTGTGATTCTTGTTTTCTGCTCATTGGTATGACAAAAGCACCTGGTATAGGACGGAGTTCAGATCGTGCGATCTGAGGGCCTTTTTTGTACTATCAGGAATTTGGAATTTTGCAGGGTTTTACTCTGGCCACCATCAGTCCCTTTCCTGTCCTTTCCTATGTTAGTCAGTGGGGGCCTCACCTTTTGCTAATCCTGTCATCTATCTGTGTATTGTGTTTTTCCTATATCACCGCAGTCTTTGAATGTGGGGGGCTTGCTATTCTTGTCGATTTTCTGAGGCAGAGAGTTATTCATCTTTCCTTCCTTTAGGATAGTTAGTTCTCCGGCTGGGTTTGCGGTGCACAGGATGTTAGTTCACCCCTCGGCTACTTCTAGTTGTGATGGTTAGTAAGGGGATGGCGGCCAGATTAGTTGCCAATACTCTTGTCACCTTTTACCAATGATTTGTGGTGGTCTTGCATGGTTCCGGATCATAACACCTAGGTGGGCGTTCCCTAACTGCCTAGTCCCACCCACTGGTGTGCCTGTCTTGCCCTGAGGGGGGTGACTAGGGTTTCAGGTCGGCTGTATGTGACCTAGGTGAGGGATGGTGTTGTGCAGGGGCCTATTTTATGACTACCTGGTTTTGCCAGGGTGTCGCATAAGGATCTTTCAAAGTCTGATCTTCACAACACATGTTTGTGGAAGAATATCATGACACAAACAAGATTTCTATGGACCTCAGAAATATTGATCAACTCAGTTGTTGATGCTCGTATGAAAAAGCTTCCAAAATCAGCTGTAAAAAGTTTAGACTCCACCAATTAACAGTCCTATTGTGTATAAATAGAGGAAATTCAAGTCCATTATTACTCTCCACATTACTGGTTGACGAACAAAGATCACCCCAAGAGAAAATTGTATAATAATCTGCAAAGTCACAAAGGAACCCAAGGTAACTTTTAAGCAACTAAAGGACTCTCTCACATTGGCTAATATTAATGTTCATGAGTGCACTATAGGACAATAAATAACAATATCAAGCAAATCAGATTTGCTAGGAGAAACCACTGCTTATCAAAGCAAATATTGCTTCTCGTATACAGTTTGGTACAGATCATTTGCTGCATCTGAACCAGGACAACAGTCATGATTGCTGGAATAATGAATTCTGAATTATACCAGCAAATTCTAAAGGACATGTTAGGACATCAGACCATGAGCTGCATCTCAAGAAATGAGGGTCACAAAGCAAGACAACAACACAAAGCATAAGTTCTAGAAAGGAAGTGTTCAAGAACAATAAGGTTAAAGTTTTGGAGTCACCAAGTCACCGTTCTGACCTTGTCAAGGAGAAATTCCATATTTTCAGAAATCTCCTTCATAAGAGCGAATGTCTACTGAAATCTCATATTGGAAAGCACTGAGTGCTAGCAAAAGAATTTAGACCAAACAGATAGCTGGCATAAACTGTTCTTAGTGAGAGCAGGTGCACAAGAGGGTGCGCTTTATTTTACAAGACTTTTAGAGAGCTTTAATGGGTTAATCTTTTAGTAAAATTCCTAAGTATGCCATTGGTAAAACTAGAAGCACATGCAAAAGCATAGAGGTTTATATCCATATTTGAGAACTTCCTCTGCAACACCTCCAATTGTCCGACTCCATCCATCTCTTGCAGAGTTTCAGTAACATCTCAGCTATGAATTTTGACTTGCGCCAGTTTTTGTTATCACATCTGCATTCCGTTGCTTTGTATCAGTCTTCAGCTGCTGACCTTGACGTACACATACTTGCTTTCCTAGTATTCCACAGTAATCAGAAAACAGACTCTTCATTATATCAGACATCAGCTACAGGCTTTAAAACTCTATCTTGCTCCTCATATACAAAAGAAAACTTAGTTATAGAAAGCACATAGAAAAAAAATATATATGTATATTGTACTCTGCCAGTAGAAAAGCATATAGAAAAATATTTTGTATTCTCACAACCTTAATCTTAAAGAAATATTATGGAAGGAACAGGTGAGCAGTTCATGGGAGAAAACCCACCAACAAAATAGAGGTGAAGCTGTTTTGTTGGGACTAATGGGCTAAATTCTTCCTTGCTGATTCGCAGGACTAATCAACAATTACTGGATATCTTTTATATGCAGGTATTGTGGAATAAAGCAGACACACCAGACACTGATAACAAAAGTCCACATACTCTTGCCCCTCACATTTTCCTCATTTAAAATATAATTAAGTCTAACATTTTTTTCACTCTTTTCTTTGATTTGATTCTCTTGATTAATATTTAGGACCTGTGTGAAAATTTTATGTAGTTTTAGATTAAGTTTATGCTGAAACATGAAAACTTGTGAAGGGTTCACAAACTTTCAAACGACACAGTAATGAAGCAAGGGTCCCTCCATCACATAAAAGAACTTATTGAAGTGTCTATTCATTTCATAATGAGAGATACCACAATTAGAGACCTCATCATTCAGTGAACTGATTCTGCAGGTATACATTGGTAACACATCATTTTCACCTTATTTCTGCATAAATCAGCAACCTTCTATTGTGAATTTTCACCTTTATATTTAAAAACTACAACAATACAACAAAAGTTCATTTTTCTGTAAAAAAAAAAAAAAAATATGTGCAGGCGCAGGAGCTAAGAAAGTATAGAAATTGAAGTCAGCAGCTTCAGAAAAAAATGAGTGCAGCTCTGAAGTAGATAGGTAATACGTTTCAAACTAATTTTCTCCTTTGGATCTTGTTGCAGAAAATGACCTGCAGTGAATCAAAATCAGCAACAAATTTGCTGTGTACTTTTCTATCGAATTGCTGCTTATTTCACTCTTCCTATTGCAAAGGGCGACATCTGCACTGACAATCCACAGCACAAGTTGACATTCTACTGATTTAAATTAATCACTACAGGTGAATTTCTGTTGCATACAGTAGGTATGGAAAGTATTCAGACCCCTTTACATTTTTCACTCTTTGTTTCATTGCAGCCATATGGTAAATTCAAAAAAGTTCATTTTTTTATCATTAATGTACACTTTGCACCCATCTTGTCAGAAAAAAAACAGAAATGTAGAAATTTTTGCAAATTTATTAAACAAGAAAAACTGAAATATCACATGGTCATAAGTATTCACACCCTTTGCTCAATATTGAGTAGAAGCATCCTTTTGAATGTTGTTGGACAGCCATTTTCAGGTCTCTCCAGAGATGCTCAATTGGGTTTAGGTCAGGGATCTGGCTGGGCCAGTCAAGAATGGTCAAAGACTACTTAAGCAAGCATTGTTGACCTTAGGGAGATCAACATATCCACTGCGGAGACACCATCACGTGTTTCTCAACGCAGTGATTCTAGAGCATTGCCCCCTGGGAAGTATGCAAATAAGAAAGCCGCGGAGACACCATCACGTGTTTCTCAACGCTGCCAGGAAACTAGCCAGGTCTTTCACCGGGAAGGAACAACCACGGGAAGGGCAGTCTCCAGTCAAGGAGACCACCTATACCAAACATGGTATCCATCCACAGACAGCCGTTTCGGGGTATTTGCCCCTCATCAGTGTGGAGTAGGAATCTGGCTAGTGGGGGGCAATGCCTAGTAAAAGACTACTTAAGCAAGCATTGTTGACCTTAGGGAGATCAACATATCCACTGCGGAGACACCATCACGTGTTTCTCAACGCAGTGATTCTAGAGCATTGCCCCCTGGGAAGTATGCAAATAAGAAAGCCGCGGAGACACCATCACGTGTTTCTCAACGCTGCCAGGAAACTAGCCAGGTCTTTCACCGGGAAGGAACAACCACGGGAAGGGCAGTCTCCAGTCAAGGAGACCACCTATACCAAACATGGTATCCATCCACAGACAGCCGTTTCGGGGTATTTGCCCCTCATCAGTGTGGAGTAGGAATCTGGCTAGTGGGGGCAATGCCTAGTAAAAGACTACTTAAGCAAGCATTGTTGACCTTAGGGAGATCAACATATCCACTGCGGAGACACCATCACGTGTTTCTCAACGCAGTGATTCTAGAGCATTGCCCCCTGGGAAGTATGCAAATAAGAAAGCCGCGGAGACACCATCACGTGTTTCTCAACGCTGCCAGGAAACTAGCCAGGTCTTTCACCGGGAAGGAACAACCACGGGAAGGGCAGTCTCCAGTCAAGGAGACCACCTATACCAAACATGGTATCCATCCACAGACAGCCGTTTCGGGGTATTTCATCAGTGTGGAGTAGGAATCTGGCTAGTGGGACATTGCCTAGTAAAGACTATGTGAGCAAGGATGGTTGACCTTAGGGAGATCAACATCCACCACTGCAGAGACACCATCACGTGTTTCTCAACGCAGTGATTCTAGAGCAATGCCCCCTGGGAAATATTCAAAGCAAGAAGGCCTGCGGATGGATACCTGTGTCTGTGGATGGATACCATGTTTGGCATAGGTGGTCTTCTTGACTGGAGACTGCCCTTCCCGTGGTTGTTCCTTCCCGGTGAAAGACCTGGCTAGTTTCCTGGCAGCGTTGAGAAACACGTGATGGTGTCTCCGCGGCTTTCTTATTTGCATACTTCCCAGGGGGCAATGCTCTAGAATCACTGCGTTGAGAAACACGTGATGGTGTCTCCGCAGTGGATATGTTGATCTCCCTAAGGTCAACAATGCTTGCTTAAGTAGTCTTTTACTAGGCATTGCCCCCACTAGCCAGATTCCTACTCCACACTGATGAGGGGCAAATACCCCGAAACGGCTGTCTGTGGATGGATACCATGTTTGGTATAGGTGGTCTCCTTGACTGGAGACTGCCCTTCCCGTGGTTGTTCCTTCCCGGTGAAAGACCTGGCTAGTTTCCTGGCAGCGTTGAGAAACACGTGATGGTGTCTCCGCGGCTTTCTTATTTGCATACTTCCCAGGGGGCAATGCTCTAGAATCACTGCGTTGAGAAACACGTGATGGTGTCTCCGCAGTGGATATGTTGATCTCCCTAAGGTCAACAATGCTTGCTTAAGTAGTCTTTTACTAGGCATTGCCCCCACTAGCCAGATTCCTACTCCACACTGATGAGGGGCAAATACCCCGAAACGGCTGTCTGTGGATGGATACCATGTTTGGTATAGGTGGTCTCCTTGACTGGAGACTGCCCTTCCCGTGGTTGTTCCTTCCCGGTGAAAGACCTGGCTAGTTTCCTGGCAGCGTTGAGAAACACGTGATGGTGTCTCCGCGGCTTTCTTATTTGCATACTTCCCAGGGGGCAATGCTCTAGAATCACTGCGTTGAGAAACACGTGATGGTGTCTCCGCAGTGGATATGTTGATCTCCCTAAGGTCAACAATGCTTGCTTAAGTAGTCTTTTACTAGGCATTGCCCCCACTAGCCAGATTCCTACTCCACACTGATGAGGGGCAAATACCCCAAAACGGCTGTCTGTGGATGGATACCATGTTTGGTATAGGTGGTCTCCTTGACTGGAGACTGCCCTTCCCGTGGTTGTTCCTTCCCGGTGAAAGACCTGGCTAGTTTCCTGGCAGCGTTAAGAATGGTCAAAGAGCTGTTCTGTTATTTTAGTTGAACCTTTGGCCCAGTCTGAGGTCCAGAGCACTCTGGAAGAGGTTTTCTTCCAGGATATCTCTGTACTTGGCCGCATTTATCTTTCCTTCAATTGCAACCAGTCATCCTGTCCCTGCAGCTGAAAAACACTCACATAGCATGATGTTGCTACCACCATGTTTTACTGTTGGGATTGTATTGGGCAGGTGATGAGCAGTGCCTGGTTTTCTCCACACATACCGCTTACAATTATCACCAACAAGTTCTATCTTCATCTCATCAGACCAGAGTATCTTAATACTCATAGTCTGGGAGTCCTTTGTGTGTTTATTGGCAAACTCTATGCGGGCTTTCATATGTCTTGCACTGAGGAGAGACGTTCGTTGGGCCCCTCTTCCATAAAGGCCCGACTGGTGATGGGCTGCAGGATAGTTGACTTTGTGGAACTTTCTCCCATCTCCCTACTGCATCTCTGGAACTCAGCCAGAGTGATCTTGGGGTTCTTCTTTACCTCTCTCACCAAGGTTCTTCTCCCACGATTGCTCAGTTTGGCTGGACTGCCAGGTCTAGGAATAGTTCTGGTGGTCCCACACTTCTTCCATTTCAGGATTATGGAGGCCCCTGTGCTCTTAGGAACCTTGAGTACTGCAGAAAATCTTTTGTAACCTTGGCCAGATCTGTGCCTTGCCACAATTCTGTCGCTGAGCTCCTTGGCCAGTTCCTTTGACCTCATGATTCTCAGTTGGGCTGACATGCACTGTGAGGTCCTATATAGACAGGTGTGTGCCTTTCCAAATCAAGTCCTATCAGTTTAATTAAACACAGCTGGACTCCAATGAAGGAGTAGAACCATCTCAAGGAGGATCACAAGGAAATGGACAGCATGTGACTTAATTATGAGTGCCTGAGCAAAGGGTCTGAATACTTAGTCATATTTCAGTTTTTCTTGTTTAAAAAAATGTGCAAAAAGGTCTACATTGCTGTTTTATTATCTGTCAAGATGGGGTGCAGAGTGTACATTAATGAGAAAAAAATAAGCTTTTTTGAATTCACCAAATGGCTGCAATGAAACAAAAAGTGAAAAATTTAAAGGGGTCTGAATACTTTCTGTACCCATTGTTTTTCAGTGTATCCTATCCACTTTGCTGTTACGATATTTCCCTACAGTTTTTCTGCCTGAAAATTTGGATGGAAAACCAAATGCCTGCAATACAAACGTTTGTAGGATTTTTATTTAGAATCAATACAGAATGGAAAGTGTAATATACTGTATGTAAACAATGACTGCACCAGCAGAATGGTGAGTGCAGCTCAGGATTATAATACAGGATGTAACTAATGATCAGTACAGGATATGTAATGTATACACACAGTGACTCCATCAACAGAATAGTAAGTGCAGCTCTGGAGTATAATACAGGATGTAACTCAGGATCAGTACAGGATAAGTAATGTAATTTAATACACAGTGACTCCACCAGCAGAATAGTAAGTGCAGCTCTGGAGTATAATACAGGATGTAACTCAGGATCAGTACAGGATAAGTAATATAATGTATGTACACAGTGACTACACCAGCAGAATAGTGAGTGCAGCTCTGGAGTATAGTAAAGGAAGTAACTTAGGATCAGTACAGGATGAATAATGTAATGTATGTACACAATGACTCTACCAGGAGAATAGTGAGTGCAGCTCTGGAGTATAATACAGCATATAACTCAGGATCAGTACAGGATAAGTAATGTAATGTATGTACACAGTGACCCCACCAGCAGAATAGTGAGTGCAGCTCTGGAGTATGGTACAGGGAGTAACTCAGGGTCAGTACAGGATAATGTATTGCATTCACAGAGATGATCAGAGATTGATATAAATTTCTCTCTATCCACTCTTGAATATGTACTTTATCAAGCAGCAACACAGCTAGAATCAGTGTTATCACCCTCTAGATAATAATTATTGACAAAGTATATATTCCCCAATTCCTTCTTACATTTGTGTTTACACCTGAGCAGATTATTATGCCTGAAGCTTCAGAGCTGAAGTGGATGAAGGTACCAGTCTGAGCTGCTGCTCCTCCACTGAGATGTTTTATGTGCATCTAGGAGATAATCTTTATTGTTGAGAACCGCACAGAGTGAATAGTAAATTAACACAAGAGCATCCCGGGACCCACTTATCCAGATCTCCGGGATATAATTGACAGCCCTGCTGCTGCTGAGTGTCTGTGGGACTGAGGAGCGTTATATTAGCTGAATCTTAAGGCCCCGTCACACTAAGCAACATCGCTGCTAACGAACAACTTTTGTGACGTAACAGTGATGTTGCTAGCGATGCTGCTGTGTGTGACATCCAGCAACAACCTGGCCCCTGCTGTGAGGTCGCTGGTTGTTGCTGAATGTCCTGGGCCATTTTTTAGTTGTTGCTGTCCCGCTGTGAAGCGCAGATCGCTGTGTGTGACAGCGAGACAGCAACAACTAAATGTGCAGGCAGCAGGAGCCGGCTTCTGCGGAGGCTGGTAACCACAGTAAACATCGGGTAACCAAGAAGCCCTGTCCTTGGTTACCCGATATTTACCTTTGTTACCAGCCTCCGCCGCTCTCACTGTCAGTGCCGGCTCCTGCTCTGTGCACATGTAGCTGCAGGACACATCGTGTTAATTAACCCGATGTGTGCTGTAGCTAGGAGAGCAAGGAGCCAGCGCTAAGCATTGTGCGCTGCTCCCTGCTCTGTGCACATTTAGCTGCAGCACACATCGTGTAATTACAGCACACATCCGGTGATTAACCCGATGTGTGCTGTAACTAGGAGAGCAGGGAGCCAGCGCTCAGTGTGCGCTGCTCCCTGCACGTGTAGCTGCGTGCGCTGGTAACCAAGGTAAATATCGGGTTGGTTATTTACCTTAGTTACCAAGCGCAGCATCTTCCACGCGGCGCTGGGGGCTGGTCACTGGTTGCTGGTGAGCTCACCAGCAACTCGTGTAGCCACGCTCCAGCGATCCCTGCTAGGTCAGGTTGCTGGTGGGATCGCTGGAGCGTCGCAGTGTGACATCTCACCAGCAACCTCCTAGCAACTTACCAGCGATCCCTATCGTTGTTGGGATCGCTGGTAAGTTGTTTAGTGTGACTGGACCTTAAAAGGGAACCTGTTGCCACCACAGATTTCCTGTAATTATGACAATGTACTGACAAAGTTTACATGCAGGTTGATATTCTAGCCTCCTTATGGTCAATAAATGAGCAGATTCTACTGCAAGTTTCCAACCTCATTCACAGGCATTGGAAGAAATGAACGAGAATATTAGGGCAGAGCAGGGGCGGACACTGAGAGCAAAGGACCCCTGTCAAAAAGTCACCTCTGGGATATGTAGGGCAGTGTGCCCCGGAGCGTCTGGAGCACAGTGACATCACTAAGAAGGGGAGGTCGGCGCTGGACACCACAGAAAGCAGCAGTAAGTGAGGATATTATCACACCCACTCTACATCACATGCACATACACACATTTACTAAATACAAAATGTAATGGGAGCCTTAACCCTAGAACGCATACCTGGGGCCTCGCAGGCCTGCTAGGATACTTGTTTTCTATTTTCTGCTGATTACTTTAGTTAGAATTTTGAAACTCTGGGTATTCCTCAGGTATATAGTTGTTAGTAATGTCCAGTTGTTCATATATTTTTATGTTATAGGCATTTCGGTAAAACAACTCTTTTTTGGGACTACCCCATATTCACATACCTAAGGCCTTTTAGGCCTGTACTTGGTTTACATGTGATCCTAAGTCTTTTTGTCTGTACTGTTGCTGGGGAAGACTTTGTCTTTATCTTGTCTTACTTTGTCTTTGAACTTTCGATACCTAACATGATGGAGTGAAGCAACATGAAATGCTTGCCAAGGCAAATTACGGAAGCTATGATGCGATGTGATATACATTTTCAGGAACATCCAGAGCCAAGAGAAAAAAAAAGAAAGCGCAGTTATATTTGTCCAGCAAAGAAGGAAAGGAAATCTGAGCGTTTCTCTACTACTTGTGGACAAAATGTCTGCAAGGAACATTCTTCCGAAAACATTATGTGAAAATTGTTGGGGTAATCAATAATGTTGAAAAGGAACGTTTTTGAAAAGAAATATTCCTGCACCATGTTTACTACAACTTTAATAAAAAAAACTTTTATACAAAAATATTTTTTATATATATATATATATATATATATATATATAGTGAGGTAGCGTGGTCGGCTGCGCGGCAGAAGACATGGGATCCAGGCACCAATGGTCATAGCACACGGTTTATTGCACAAACAAAAGTCCAAAACAGCACACATGTCTTTCTCTGGCAGAAACTCAGGGAGTTGTGTTCACTCCCTCACACTAGGGACCCACGCCCATGTTCCTGTTTCCTTTTAACCCTCCTTTCAGCCTGCAGGGAAACAGCATTAACCCTGGAGTGGAGTTGCTTTCTATACATGGAGGGAGCACAACCGGGGCGAGACATACCGGCCGTCATAGACAACCCCGGTCACAGTCTCACATACCCCCCCCCTCAGTTCAAGCGTGCGGGGTTGAACTCCCGCCATCAAACACGGGCCGCGGGACAAGGCATCGGCGTTGCCCTGCAACCTACCGGCTCGGTGTTCAACTGTAAACCAGAAGTTCTGCAGAGAAAGGAACCACCGGGTAACCCGGGCATTCCGTTCCTTGGCGGACCTCATCCAGACCAGCGGAGAGTGATCAGTCACCAAGCGAAACTGCCGTCCCAGCAGGTAATAGCGTAGGGACTCCAAGGCCCACTTGATCGCCAGGCACTCCTTCTCCACTACGCTATAATTCCGCTCGGGAGGGGTGAGCTTCCTACTTAAGAAGGTGACGGGGTGTTCCTCCCCCTGAACCACCTGAGACAGCACTGCCCCCAGGCTGACCTCAGAGGCGTCAGTCTGTACTATGAACTCCTTCCGGAAATCAGGGTTGACAAGAACGGGCTGTCCGCACAGGACCCCCTTCAGGGCCCGGAAGGAGTCCTCGGCCTGCGGAGTTCAGCGCATCATGACGGACTTCTTGCCTTTGAGAAGGTCCGTCAAGGGGGCAGATAGTCCCGCAAAATTTTTTACAAACCTCCTGTAGTACCCCACGATACCCAGGAAGGCCCTAACCTGCTTCGTGGTCAGGGGTCTAGGCCACTTCTGGATCGCCTCAACTTTGTTAATTTGGGGCTTAATCACTCCTTGGCCTATTACGTAGCCCAAGTAGCGGGCTTCCGTGAGCCCCAACGCACATTTCTTGGGATTGGCTGTCAATCCGGCTGTTCGGAGCGCGTTCACCACCGCTTGTACCTGTTCCAAGTGGGTCTGCCACTCGGAGCTGTAAATAATGATGTCATCAAGGTACGCTGATGCATACGCCTGGTGGGGTTCCAGCACCAAGTCCATCAACCTCTGGAACGTGGCCGGAGTGCCATGTAACCCAAAAGGCAAAACAACATAGTGGAAGAGACCCTCCGGCGTAACAAAAGCGGTTTTCTCCTTGGCGGACTCAGTCAGTGGCACCTGCCAGTACCCCTTGGTCAGGTCGAGCGTGGTGAAATATCGCGCCTGTCCCAGCCTATCAATCAGCTCATCCACCCGGGGCATGGGGTAGAGATCGATCTTGGATATTTCGTTCAATCCCCTAAAGTCATTGCAGAACCTTAAGGAGCCATCGGGTTTTGGCATTAGGACAATGGGACTAGCCCATTCACTCCGGGATTTTTCGATGACCCCCAGGCGTAGCATTGTCTTCACTTCCTCTGATATGGCTTGTCTTCGAGCCTCCGGTACCCGGTATGGCTTCAGGCGTACCTTCAGGTGAGGCTCGGTGACAATGTCATGTCGTATCAGACTGGTCCTACCAGGCAGCTCGGAGAAGACTTCGGGGTTCTGCTGAACCAGCCGTCTGGCCTCTCGCCTCTGTTGCTTGGTGAGGGCTTCTCCAATCCTTACTTCCGGTTCGTCCTCTCCGGAGGTCGCTGGAGCCGGGTTTGAACGACCCAAAGAGGAGGGAGATGGGGATAAATCAACCATCAGGCTTTCCCGTTCCTGCCAAGGTTTTAACAGGTTGACATGGTATATTTGTTCAGGTTTCCGCCTACCGGGCTGCAATACCTTATAGTTGACCACCCCGATTCTTTCCTTTATCTCGTAGGGGCCTTGCCACTGAGCCAGGAATTTACTCTCCGCCGTGGGGATCAATACAAACACCCGATCCCCGGGTTTAAAGGTCCGCACGGTGGCTTGTCTATTGTAGCGGCCGCTTTGCGCGGCCTGAGCCTCCTGTAAATGCTCCTTCACAATTGGCATGACTGCGCTTATGCGGTTCTGCATTCCTAAAATGTGTTCAATCACACTTTTATGGGGGGTGGGCTCCTGCTCCCATGTTTCCTTTGCCAGGTCCAACAATCCCCGGGGATGTCGCCCGTATAACAACTCAAAAGGCGAAAACCCCGTGGATGCCTGTGGCACCTCTCGGATGGCAAACATCAAATAGGGAAGCATCATATCCCAGTCTTTCCCGTCTTTGGAAATCACCCTTTTGAGCATGGTTTTCAGGGTTTTATTGAATCGCTCCACTAAACCGTCCGTTTGAGGATGATACACAGACGTACGCAACTGCTTGATCTGGAGTAGCCGGCATAGCTCTTTGGTCACTTTAGACATGAATGGGGTCCCCTGATCCGTAAGGATCTCCTTGGGCAACCCCACCCGGCAGAACACAGCAAACAACTCCCGAGCTATAAGCTTCGCCGCAGTATGTCTGAGAGGTATCGCCTCTGGATACCGGGTGGCATAGTCAACGATCACTAGGATGTGTTGGTGCCCTCGAGCGGACTTTACGAGGGGCCCCACCAGATCCATCCCTATCCGTTCAAAAGGGACTTCTATAATGGGTAACGGTACCAACGGACTGCGAAAGTGGGCCAGGGGTACGGTAAGCTGACACTCCGGGCAGGTTTCGCAGAACCGTTTTACCTCCCCAAAGACCCCGGGCCAATAGAACCTTTGCAATATTCGCTCCTGCGTTTTCTTGACCCCTAGGTGGCCACTCATCAGGTGTTTATGAGCCAAGTCGAGGACCCGCCGGCGATATGGCTAGGGCACCACCAACTGCTCTACCCCCACGCCCCGTATTTCATCTACCCGGTAGAGTAAATCCTGCTTAAGAGCGAAATGGGGGTACCTTACCTGGGCACCGGGCAGCTGTGCCACCCCATCAACCACTGTCACCCGACTCCGGGCATGTATTAATGTAGGGTCCTGGAGTTGGGCTGTCCCAAACGTATCCGGGGACGCCTCCAACTCCGGGATGGGCTCGACCATCTCAGCCTCTCCTGCCAATACCTCTAGGGGCGACCTATCGGGTTCACATTCTGTCCCTATCATGGGGACCCCTACGGCAGGCGTCCCGGATTCGGGATTGTCGGGCTCAGGTCCCGGACTGTCCAATACCTGAGGGGACTTAGGAGGCCCCTTCCATAGAGTCCAAAAATACGGCAGATCCCTTACTAGTATCACATCATAGGGAAGAGTGTTAATAAGTCCCACCTCATGTTGCACCTGACCGCAGGGTGCTGTGATGGTGACAATCCCCGTGGGATAGTCTTGGCGGTCCCCATGTATGCAAACCACCCCCACGGTACGTCCTGTGGCCTTTACTTCAGCCCTTAGGGTTGATCGCACAAGGGTCACTAAGCTTCCGGAATCCAACAAGCCTGTAACCGGACATCCATTCACCTGTATTTGGCACAAGTGGGGCTCAGTCTCCGGGGAGACAAGGTCCGCGGTACACACCGCCTGAGCATACATTGAACCCCGCCGGGTAACCCCACAATCCATGGGCTCCGTGGTGAGTGGACACTGGGCTTCCATATGTCCCACCCGCTGGCACCGCCAACATCTAATAGGGAAGGAAACCCCCTTGACGAGTTGTCGTTTAGGGTACATAACCTTCCGGACCTCAGGGACGGCGGGCGCGGCCTCAGACGGGACGGTAGCGGACTCCCGCACCGGTGTCCGCGGTGGGTCCTTGGCCCGAGGCTTGGAGGGGCTGGACCGACGGGCGGCACGCAAAGTCTCAGTGTCGCGTATCAAGTCCTGCGTAGCCACATGCCGCTCCACCAGGCACACTAATTGGTCCAGGGTACTTGGGTCGCCCTGTCCTACCCACCGTTGAATGGTGACGGGTAAAGTGCGCACAAAGCGATCAACCACTACCCTTTCCACCATTTGCGCAGGGCTCAGAGTGTCAGGCTGCAACCACTTCTTTACCATATGCGACAAGTCATAGGCCTGGGAGCGTACGGGTTTGACTTCCTCATAGAACCACTGATTTACCCGCTGAGCCCGTACATAGGTATTCACCCCCAACCGAGCAAGTATTTCGGCTTTCAGGGTCTCATATTCTATGGCGTCCTCGGTACAGAGGTCCAGGTATGCTTTTTGGGGCTCCCCCGTCAGATAGGGCGACAATACCTCAGCCCACTGGGGGGGTCGGCAGCTTTTCCCGCTCGGCCACCCACTCAAACACCGCCAGGAACGCTTCCACATCATCCCCCGGGGTCATCTTTTGCAACGCTTGTCTCACCGTTTTCCGGACGCTGCCGTCGTCACCCGGTCCCGGGGTTGTTGCTGCCGGTCCGGCACGGATCGACTTGGCCAGGAGAACCATCTGTTCTTGGTGCCTTTGTTCCTGCAATTGCAAGGATTGCTGCTGACGATCCAACGACCGGAGCAGGTGTGCATTGGTCTGTTGTTGCGGTGCATTAGCCTGAGCCAGCTGCTTTAGTATGTCCTCCATGGCGTCGCCTGGTTTGGGCTGTAGTATAGCCGCTCAAATCCAGGACATGCGCTGCTGGGTCACCAGGGATGGATGCTACACCTCACCGGGCTGGCATGCCCTGCGTTCTCCACCATCTGTGAGGTAGCGTGGTCGGCTGCGCGGCAGAAGACACGGGATCCAGGCACCAATGGTCACAGCACACGGTTTATTGCACAAACAAAAGTCCAAAACAGCACACATGTCTTTCTCTGGCAGAGAACTCAGGGAGTTGTGTTCACTCCCTCACACTAGGGACCCACGCCCATGTTCCTGTTTCCTTTTAACCCTCCTTTCAGCCTGCAGGGAAACAGCATTAACCCTGGAGTGGAGTTGCTTTCTATACATGGAGGGAGCACAACCGGGGCGAGACATACCGGCCGTCATAGACAACCCCGGTCACAGTCTCACAATATATTATATATACATATATATATATATATACAGTCATATGAAAAAGTTTGGGCACCCCTATTAATGTTAACCTTTTCTCTTTATAACATTTTGGGTTTTTGCAACACTTATTTCAGCTTCATATATCTACCGTGTTTTTCCAAAAATAAGACACTGTCTTATATTTTTTTTGCCCCCCAAAAAAGCGCTAGGCTTATTTTTGGAGGAGGTCTTAGGCTATGTGCGCACGTTGCGTAATTACATGCAGTTACGCTGCGCTTTGTAGCGCAGAGTAACTGCATGCGTCCTGCGTCCCCTGCACAGTCTATGGAGATTGTGCAGGGGCCGTGCGCACGTGGCGCTTTAGAGCGCAGCGCTTCGGCTGCTGCCCGAAGCGCTGCGTTCTAAGAAGTGACATGTCACTTCTTCCGTGCGCTTTACCGGCAGCCCCTGCACTGTCTATGGCAGGCGCTGCAGGCAGAGCGCATGGAATCGGCTTTTTTTTTTTTTCACTACGGACATTTTCTGCAGCGATTTGAAGCGCACGTGTGCTCTTCAGATCGCTGCAGAAAATTCTGCAGGGCTAGTACGCAACGTGCGCACATAGCCTTATTCTTGGAGAAACACGGTTGGGGGCAAGTTTACCCCCCAAAAAAGCAGACCCCCCACTTCCCAGGAGACTCATACTCACCAGACCAGGACGTCTGCGTGGTTCCCAGGTCCTCCTGTGATCTCCAGTCGGTGCTGCATGCCGCCCTACCCTGCTGCTAGCTGACACACACAGAAGATCCCAGACACACACAGCAGATCACACACAGACACACAGCAGATCACAGATATACACAGCAGATCGCAGGCACACACAGCCGATCACAGATACACACAGCCGATCACAGATACAGCCGATCACAGATACACACAGCCGATCACACACAGCAGATCGCAGATATACACAGCAGATCACACACAGCAGATCGCAGGCACACACAGCCGATCACAGATATACACAGCAGATCACACACAGCCATCACAGATACACACATCCGATCGCAGACACACACAGCCAATCACAGATGCACACAGCCGATCACAGATACACACAGCCGATCAGATACATCCGAACGCAGACACACACAGCCGATCGCAGAAAAACACAGCCGATCGCAGACACACACACACACACAGCCGATTGCAGACACATACACACACACACACACACACACATCACATCACATCACATCCAGCACTTACGGCAGCAGAGAATGAGAGCAAGTCACGTGTCCAGCTGCAGGTCCTGTTCGTCGCGCTGCACCGCACTACCTCTCAGGATTCTCCCGGCGAGAAGAGATCGGTGTCACTGGATGAGGTGAGTGTGTATGCGATCCGATGTGTGTGCGATCTGATGTTTGTGTGTGTGTGTGTGTGATTTGTTGTTTGCGTTTGAGGCGATGTTTGTGTGTGCGATCTGATTATGTGTGCAATCTGACTGTGTCTGCGATCCGATGTTTGTGTGTGAGATCTGGTGTGTGTGTGAGATCTGATTGTGTGTGTGTGTGTGAGAGCTGATGTGTGCGGGTGTGTGATCACTGCAGGTCCTCTGCTCGGTGTCGGGTGAGTGTAATCGCCGGTGCAGCTGTCTATAATGAAGTGTCCTGCAGTATCTGTATCTTTTTTAGCTGCACGGACACTTCATTATTGATCCCGGACTAGGGCTTATTTTCTGGGGAGGGCTTATATTTAAGCCTTTCTCCGAAAATGCTGAAAATCCCTGCTAGGGCTTATTTTTGGGGGAGGTCTTATTTTTGGAAAAACACGGTAATAACTGATGGACTGAGTAATATTTCTGGATTGAAATGAGGTTTATTGTACTAACAGAAAATGTGCAATCGCATTTAAACAAAATTTGACCGTGCAAAAGTATGGGCACCTCAACATAAAAGTGACATTAATATTTTGTAGATCCTCCTTTTGCAAAAATAACAGCCTCTAGTCGCTTCCTGTAGCTTTTAATGAGTTTCTGGATCCTGGATGAAGGTATATTTGACCGTTCCTGTTTACAAAACAATTCCAGTTCAGTTAAGTTTGATGGTCGCCGAGCATGGACAGCACGCTTCAAATCATCCCACAGATGTTCAATGATATTCAGGTCTGGGGACCGGGATGGCCATTCCAGAACATTGTAATTGTTCCTCTGCATGAATGCTTGAGTAGATTTGGAGCGGTGTTTTGGATCATTGTCTTGCTGAAATATCCATCCCCTGCGTAACTTCAACTTCGTCACTGATTCTTGCACATTATTGTCAAGAATCTGCTGATACTGAGTTGAATCCATGCGACCCTCAACTTTAACACGATTCCCGGTGCCGGCATTGGCCACAGAGCCCCAAAGCATGATGGAACCTCCACCAAATTTTACTGTGGGTAGCAAGTGCTTTTATTGGAATGCCGTGTTTTTTTGCCTCCATGCATAACGCCTTTTTGTATTGTGGCGCCCTGGACAAGCCAGGACGTCACAGGTACTGCAACAACACACCCCACACCCCGGCTAGGCACATCGAGGTCAAACAAAAATCCTTGTTGCCTCCCTCCAGGGGCTGATGTCCACACCAGGGGGTGGAGCCAGGTGGTTGGCCCCACCCACCAAGGAGTTCACAGTCCTGGAGGCGGGAAAAGGAGAGCAGATCAGTTTTGGAGAGGAGTGAAGTGGAGGAGGGAAGTGGCAGTAGAGGAGACTGACCGTGTCCGGGTGCGTGGCCCGGGCACATACAGCAAGGTTGGCAGACGGTGGTGACCGTCTGCAGGAGAGGCTGATTGACGTGAACCGTAAGGACCGGGGACGGCCGGGGACAGTCACCGCCAAGGCTACAGTTCCCAGGGCCAGAGCCTGCGGGCAAAAGGGGCTCCCTCAGCATCCATCCAAGCTGGGGAGCGGGTTACCGGTGGGAAGCCACCAGAACCGAGAACATAGCACAGGTGCAGGGAAAGGCAGTCACCACCAACCTACCGGGAGAAGAACAACCGCAGCCGTCTGTGGGACCCGTCCATCCAGCCGTTTGTTTTACCGGAGACTTTGCATTCATCATTGGCTGAGTGAGTACCACTGTGCCGTGCGGCACTGTGCTGCCCCCGCGACCCTGCACCTCACCAGGCCCCGTAACCCGCCTGCCATCCCTCCCTCACCGGGCCCCAGGACAACCAATCCCCCTACCCACGGAGGGGAAGAACAACATCTAAGCTGCTCCCTGTCATCGCTCCCGGGATCCCCGTCCAGAGCAGCGGTGGTGTCACAACTAGAGTTGAGCGCGGTTCGAGGTTCTCCAGTTCGCGGCTCGAGTGATTTTGGGGGCTGTTCTAGATAGAACTAGAACTCGAGCTTTTTGCTAAAGCTCGATAGTTCTAGATACGTTCGAGAACGGTTCTAGTAGCAAAAATACCAGCTAATTACTAGCTGGCTTTCCGCTGTAATAGTGTAAGTCACTCCGTGGCTCACACTATTATGAAATTTCAGTGTATAGTGTGCGGGAACAGCGCATTCAGATCACTGCTGTATGGATAATGGCCATTTTTTTTTTTTTTCCTTGTCTTCCTTCCCTAAGCGCGCGCGTGTAGTGGGGCGGGCCAGCATGTCAGCCAATCCCAGACACACACACAGCTAAGTGTACTTTTAGCCAGAGAAGCAACGGCATGTGTGATAGGATGTCCATGTCACATGTCCCTGCATTATAAAAACGAGTATCTGCCCATCCGGACGCCATTATCTCTTCTGCGTCCTTGGTGTCAGTCACCGCTGGCGCAGCGCCTATCTCCGATACTGCTGTGTACGCCCTATACACAGCGCTATGCAGAATAGGGATAGCACTTTCTATCAGTCCTTTTAAGGGATAATACCGGCAGGGTCAGAGCCATAGGTGACAGTCAGGTCCGTGAAAACAGAGTTTAACAGCTACACAAGATGACAGCGTCTGTGTAGCTAAGGTCAGGGATTTCCTCGCTACATTTCCCCATTAGGAGGGATAGAAAGGCAGGCTTCCTTTCCTCTACCCAGACCCACAACCCTGGCACTGTACCCTCCTGCCCTTTGCACACTCAAACTCATTGTTACTAAGCCATTATACTAGCAAACACTGAGTGAACTTAGTGGCATCCTAAACGTGGCTGTTGGACTTCTGTATTGTCCCACTAGTCCTAAAAAAATTTTGGTGAGTGATTAAACTCTATAGTTACTAAATGAGACTCTTTAAAACCTCTGGGCAATTATATTAGTGAAATATCGCACATATCATGCTGGTTGTCCTTACTATGATAAGTTATATTTGGGACTATTGAATGATTGAATTGTATTGTAGGAATTTGATGATAACCTTGAGATACTATTGTTATCTGGTTGATGCGGTTTTTGTCTCAGTGGGAATGTGGTATGACCACAGTACATTACGCTTTCTCTATGCTTTTTCTATGTTCTAAACTTGCCGATCAATATGTACTGGGTGATCTTGGACATAGGTGTGATGTGACTGGTGCTGCATTAGCCCCCGTTTATCTCCTGGTGGTGTGTGTGGGTCTGGGCGAGCGCTCTCTGACAGTCCTCTTTGGGTAAGACACTTCACGGCCTCCGTTCACCCAATGCGCATGCTCGGTGACGTCATTGGGAGATTTCTCCCTGAGTCTGCGCGTTGGAGTTGGAATGCTGTGGCTTGTTTCACATAATCACTTGAGGCTGTTCACTGCGCGTGCGCCGCGTTGGCACGCGCACATCACCTGGAGCTTAATTAAAAGAACACATGGGTATTTAGTACGGACAACTGGGGAATGAGCGCACTTCCGCCCCTGCCTCCATCCTGCTGAAGAAGTGATAACCGACACGCGTCCGGGACTGGGAGCTGCGTTCCTTCCCCCTACTGCTGTGTGTTTGGTGCTCCGATCATTGTCCAATTAATGGGTAAGCCTTTAATATACTCTTTATACTGACTGTATGATCTTTTTATATGGCATTTACCCTGGACTATGTGGGAGCTGTATAATGATTGGTGACAGCGAATTTTCTATTAGCTACAACTAAGATAGGGGATTTACTTACTTGTGTGTCCCTCTATTCTACACTATCCAGACACACATATGTACTTTTGTGGGGGGTGGATGTTAGGGAGAGGTCCTCCTTATACCTTTTGATAGATGAATCATGTGATTTTATACTAGTGTGTATTTATATGTTCAATAAAAACTGATGTTTTTTGGAAAATTATACTCCTATGTGTATGTGGTTCTTTTTGGGACACATATATACCATTTGAAAAGATATTTGCAGCATGTCTGCCTGCATTGCACACTCAAACTCATTGTTACTAAGCCATTATACTAGCAATTGTTACTAAGCATATTATACTAGCAAACACTGAGTGAACTTAGTGGCATCCTAAACGTGGCTGTTGGACTTCTGTATTGTCCCACTAGTGCAAAGATATTTGCAGCACGTCTGCCTGCATTGCACACTCAAACTCATTGTTACTAAGCCATTATACTAGCAAACACTGCTGCCAGTTTAAGGCTATGTGCGCACGTTGCGTAAATTCATGCAGTTACGCTGCGCTTTGTAGCGCAGCGTAACTGCATGCGTCCTGCGTCCCCTGCACAGTCTATGGAGATTGTGCAGGGGCCGTGCGCACGTGGCGTTTTAGAGCGCAGCGCTTCGGCTACTGCCGAAGCGCTGCGCAAAAAGAAGTGACATGTCACTTCTTCCGTGCGCTTTCCCGGCAGCCCCTGCTCTGTCTATGGCAGGAGCTGCAGGCAGAGCGCACGTTCTCGCCGGCACCATGCGCTTCAGAACGCAGCTTTTCAGCTGCACTCTGAAGCGCACCTTTTACGGTGCTGGGCTAGTACGCAACGTGCGCACATACCCAAAGGGCCGTAGTTGCATTGTCAGGGATAATTATTGTTGTTTATTCTGCTGTTAATAAAGCTAGACCACCGCTGAAATCTACACCACCTCTCAATTTTTACTACCACATTTTAAGTGCACAATCTTGTCGCTATCAAAATGAGTGGCAAAATGACAGATGCTGGTGGAAAGGGGAAGAGGCGTGTTGGAAAAGGAAAAAAAGGGTTTGTCCGTGGGGAAGGTGGCAAAGCTCCATTAACATCTGCTGAAGATAGACCATCTTCCAGCAAAAGTAAGATGTCTACTACTTACCGTGGACAATCCGATGTGCTCCCTTTTTTACGGACTCGAACAACTGGAACAAAGGTAGATGATGGCCAAAAAAGTAAAATGCTTGAATGGATCTCAAGTGGTCCAACAAGTGCCCTCTCCGCCACCTCAACTACCGCATCCAAAAATCACCAGTCCTCTGAGTTGTCATCCCAATCAAACTTGCTTTCTCCCAGCTCTGAAGTCTCCATCCGCCCTGCACAGTATGGTGGAACTGAGATGGCTGAGTCTGCAGAGCTGTTCAGTCACACTATAGCCTGGGAATCAGAGGTCTGCTCCCAAGCTACAGTGAGTACAGAACAGGAAATGGTCTGCAGTGATGCCCAGAACCTTTGTGACTCTGATTCAGGCCGTGAGGACCAAGTTTCTGAGCATAATGTTGACCCTTTTTCACAAACTGTAACACCTGTTGTTATAGACAATGAGGAACATACTGATGACGATGAGACGCAGATATCAGATTGGGATGACAACTTAAATATTCGGTCAGGGCAAGAAGAGGCTCGGTCTGAGGGTGAGGGGAGTGCAAACACAACAATTGATGAGGAAGTTCTAGATCCCACCTACTGTCAACCCACAGTCAGGCCCTCGAGGAGGTCAACAGAGACGGTGGAGGAGGATGCAACTGACGACGAAGTTACCTTGCGCCTTCCTGGACAGAGTAGGAGTACTGGTAGCACGTCTACAACTGCATCCTCAGCCACCACTGTGCCTCTGAGCACTAGTTGGGGTGGATCAGCAGGTCGCATGCCCTCTAAGCCTTGCTTAGCCTGGTCCTTTTTTGACATAGCAAAAGATCGCCCAAATTATGTGATCTGTAAAATTTGTCATGATTCTGTTAGTTGAGGGCAAAACCTCAGCAGTTTGACAACTTCTTCCATGAATCGTCACATGAATAAATATCAGCGGAGCGAACCATCCACCGTCTGCCCCTTCTAGTGCATCCGCGCGCTCTTCATCTTCTAGGACTGTGGGGACAGCTGTCACACCTGGTTTTCCATGCACAACTTCCACCACTGTAACCGCAACAGGCAGTTTGCTTGGTAGGTCGTCAGTTGGTTTGGAAGGGGAAACAAGTACGTGTGTACAGCTCTCTCAGACATCGATAGCACCAACGTTGGATGAAGGCGACATCATGTCTACGCCTGCACTTTCCTCACAAAGCTGCATTTTTCCAGGGACACCCTACTCAACACTGTCTACACACAGCAGCCAGATCTCTGTCCCTCAGATGTGGACAAATAAAAGGCCATTTCCTGCGACCCATGACAAAGCTAAGAGGTTGACTTTATCCCTCTGTAAGCTCTTGGCTACCGAAATGCTGCCTTTCCGCCTGGTGGACACACAGGATTTTAGAGACCTTATGTCTGTCGCTGTGCCCCAGTACCAGATGCCCAGTCGCCACTACTTCTCTAAGAAAGGTGTGCCCGCGTTACACCAGCATGTCGCACACAACATCACCGCTTCCTTGAGAAACTCTGTGTGTCAACGGGTGCATATCACCACCGATACTTGGACCAGTAAGCATGGACAGGGACGTTACATGTCGCTGACTGGGCACTGGGTAACTATGGTGATAGATGGTGAAGGGTCTGCTGCACAAGTCTTGCCGTCCCCACGACTTGTGTGTCAATCCTCTGTCTGTCCAAGTTCCGCCACTGCTTCTGCCTCCTCCACCTCATCTGGGTCCTCCACCTCCGCCCCAAGCCTGCCTGGTCAGGCCACCAGCGTTCTCACTGCGCAGAAGGAATCACGCACCCCTCATTACTATGCTGGCAGCAGAGCGCGACGGCATCAGGCGGTCTTTAGCTTGACATGTCTTGGGAATAGGAGTCACACAGCTGAGGAGTTGTGGTCAGCTCTGCGGTCCGAGTTTAATAAATGGTTGTCTCCACTCAACCTGCAGCCTGGTAAGGCCATGTGCGACAATGCTGCAAACCTGGGTGCGGCCCTTCGCCTGGGCAAGGTGACACACGTGCCTTGTATGGCTCACGTGTTGAACCTTGTTGTCCAGCAATTTTTAACACACTATGATGGCCTTGTGACCAGGGCACGAAAACTGTCTGCTCACTTCCGCCGTTCAACCGCCGCAGCTGAGTGACTTGCATCGCTCCAGAAGTCTTTCGGCCTGCCGGTTCATCGCCTGAAATGCGATGTGGCGAGACGCTGGAATTCGACTCTCCACATGTTACAGCGACTGTGGCAGCACCGCCGAGCCCTGGTGCAGTACGTCATGACGTATAGCCTGGGCCAACGAGATGCAGAGGTGGGGCAGATCACCCTGATGGAGTGGTCTCAGATCAAGGACCTATGCACCCTTCTGCACAGTTTCGACATGGCGACGAATATGTTTAGCGCTGACAATGCCATTATCAGCATGACAATTCCAGTCATTTACATGCTGGAGCACACGCTAAACACTATTCGGAGTCAGGGGGTGGGACAACAGGAAGGGGAGGAACTACAGGAGGATTCATATGCGCAAGACACAACAACATCACCAAGGTCCAGACGTTCATCATCACCAACGCGGCAGGCATGGGACCATGGGGGACAGGGATCAACAAGGGCGCATGGTAGCAGGCGAGATGTTGAGGAAGGTGCAGGAGAACATGAAAAAATGGAGGACGAACTGTCCATGGACATGGAAGACTCAGCGGATGAGGGAGACCTTGGTCAGATTTCTGTTGAAAGAGGTTGGGGGGAGATGACAGAGGAAGAAAGAACAGTTAGCACTTCTATGCCACAAACACAGCGTGGACTTGGTCCGCATGGCTGTGCAAGACACATGAGCGCCTTCTTGCTGCACTACCTCCAACATGATCCTCGTATTGTCAAAATTAGAAGTGATGAGGACTACTGGCTTGCCACACTATTAGATCCCCGGTACAAGTCCAAATTTTGTGACATAATTCCAGCCATAGAAAGGGACGCACGTATGCAGGAGTATCAGCAGAAGCTGTTACTCGATCTTAGCTCGGCTTTTCCACCAAACAACCGTGCAGGTGCAGGGAGTGAATCACCCAGTTGTAACTTGACAAACATGGGACGGTCTCGTCATCTTCAACAGTCTACCCGTACCAGTAGCACCGTATCTGGTGCTGGTAACAGCAATTTTATGGAATCTTTTCATAATTTTTTTAGACCGTCCTTTGCAAGGCCACCAGAGACAACAAGTCTGACACATAGTCAACGGCTGGAGAGGATGATACAGGAGTATCTCCAAATGAACATTGATGCCATGACTTTGCAAATGGAGCCTTGCTCATTTTGGGTTTCAAATCTTGAAAAATGGCCAGAGCTCTCAACTTACGCCTTGGAGATTTTGTCGTGTCCAGCTGCCAGCGTTGTCTCTGAACGTGTCTTCAGTGCTGCTGGGTGTGTGCTGACAGATAAGCGCATGCGTCTGTCCAGTGACAATTTGGACAGACTAACGTTCATCAAAATGAACAAGTCATGGATCCACAAGGAATTTACTACCCCTGTGTCATCCTGGGGAGAGTAAATGCTTGTGGATTTGGAATGTGCTTGATGCAAATCAAAACATCCTGTTTGCAACTAGGGCACAAGTGCTGCCACTGATGGGGTGTCTGTGGGGCCCAATTTTTGGAAAAAAGGGAGACTCCGCTTGGAGTAACCCTTGCTTGCCATGTTTTTTAAAAGGAGCCAAGATGAACAAGTCATGGTTCAGCAAAGACTTTGCTACCTACCCCGGTGTCATCCTGGGGACGGTTAAGAATGGCGTATTTTTGAATGTGCTTGATGCAAATCTAGCTGTGAAGTGTACAACTGGGGCACAACTGCTGCCACTGAAGGGGTGGGTGTGTGTGGGGCCCAATTTTTGGAAAAAAAAAAGGGAGACTCCGCTTGGAGTAACCCGTGCTTACAGTGTTTTTAAAAAGGAGCCAAGATGAACAGAGCTGGGATCAGGAAAGACTTTGCTACCTACCCAGGTGTCATCCTGGGGACGGTTAAGAATGGCGTATTTTTGAATGTGCTTGATGCAAATCTAGCTGTGAAGTGTACAAATAGGGCACAAGTGCTGCCACTGAAGGGGTTAAGGCTGCTTTACACGGTACGACTGATTGTGCGATTTCACAATCGATCGTACCCGCCCCCGTCCTTTTTGCGTCATGGGCAAATCGCTGCCCGTGTCGCACAAAGTCAGTAACCCCCGTCACACATACTTACCTCTCGTGCGACCTTGCTGTGGGCGGCGAACGTCCACTTCCTGGAGTGGGAGGGACGTTCGGCGTCACAGCGACGTCACACGGCCGCCGGCCAATAGAAGCGGAGGGGCGGAGATGAGCGGGACGTAAACATCCCGCCCACCTCCTTCCTTCCACATAGAGCCGGCGGCGGCCGCGGGAGGCAGGTGAGCTGCTCATCGTTCCCGTGGTGTCACATGGAGCGGCGTGTGCTACCACGGAAACGATGGTCAACTAAATTAAACGATATTATGGAACCTAGCGAGCAGTACCCGACTCACGATTTGTGAGCGATACTGCGTCGCTAGGAGGTGTCACACAGGCCGGCATCGCCAGCGATGCCGGATGTGCGTCACAAAAACCGTGACCCCGACGATCTATCGCACGATAGATTGTCTGGTGTAAAGCAGCCTTTAGTGTCTGTGTGGCCCAATTTTTGGAAAAAAGGGAGACTCCGCTTGGAGTAACCCTTGCTTACATTGTTTTTAAAAATGATCCAAGATGAACTGAGCTGGGATCAGGAAACACTTTGCTACCTACCCCGGTGTCATCCTGGGGACGGTTAAGTATGGCGTATTTTTGAATGTGCTTGATGCAAATCTAGCTGTGAAGTGTACAACTGGGGCACAAGTGCTGCCACTGAAGTGGTGGGTGTGTGTGTGGACCAATTTTTGGAAAAAAGGGAGACTCCGCTTGGAATCACCTTGCGGTGTTTTACATGATTTTAGAAGGGAGTGCCATGCCTATATCTGTGTCTCCTCCTCTTTTTCCTTGTCCAGCTCTTTTGTTTTCACATGAGTATATGTCCTTGTCACTTTCCCATGTGTTTGTGTTGTGTTGTGAGTTGTTTGTCACCTTTTGGACACCTTTGAGGGTGTTTTCTAGGTGTTTTTCTGTGTTTGTGATTGCCTGCCATTGTTTCCTATGCGGTTCGAGTTCGGTTCGTCGAACGTTCGACGAACTGAACTCGAACGAGACCTCCGTTCGACGAACCGAACTCGAGCCGAACCACGACCGGTTCGCTCATCTCTAGTCACAACCTCACCACAACCGCGGGTGGCGTCACGGACAATAAATCCCCAACACCATTCCCCTTTTCACTCACGGGAGAGGAGCGCCGATCGAGTCCCCGGGATCCGGCCCACCGCTCGAGCCACCACCGAGCAGCAAGCGAAGCAGCAGCAGCGCCGGACCCGAGCGTGGTGAGCGCAGCGTCCCCTCCCCGCCCACGACAACTTGGCGTCACGAACAGGATCTTACCGTTCTGCAGTCTGGTAGAGGTGTGCCTTGTGACCGCCAGAGGTGTCCGGCCGAAAATTTTGAGAAGCCGCCATTTTGGGCGCGGAAAATCCCCGCCCAAGCGTCTTCCCGAGCAGTGGAGGCGCGAAAGCCGAAACACCGCCCCTATAGAGGAGGAGCCGGAAAAAGACTAAGGGGGACGGATGGCGTCTGGCCGCATGTAGCCCGCGGCTATAAAAGCAGGGACGCCAGGACTCCGCGACCGTATTGGGTTCCTAGAAAGCGCCATGGCCGAGATGCACAGCCCAACCAACAACCCCGTAGTCCCCGCGCCAGGCACCGCGGCGTGGGTGAAGGACCGGACCGCCCCGCTGAGTAACCGTCTGCAGGCCCGCATGCAGCTCCTCCTGGAGGAGTGGGAGACCAACATGGCGGACGTGGTGGCTGCTATGTGGAGACGCGAGGTGGAGGAAGATTTGGAGGAGCGGGTAAGGGACCCACGCCCCTGTATCCCCGAGGGATCGGCCACTGCAGCTGGGGGGCCCGGCCTGCACCCGCTCACCCTGCCACCTCCCCCGCTACCCGTGTTAGTCGCTGCCGCCCCGCCACTAGGCCCGCTACCCGTCCAACCGGTAGCGATACCCTGCCAATCCGCCCTGGCGGACCGACCGGCTGCAGACGCTCGGGGCCGCCCTGAACCGCTTCTGTGGGAGCTGCCGAGACCCTGGCCCCTTAACGAAGATGTATCAGAGGCCCCGGAAAGGATTGCACCAGGCGCTGTGCCCGAGCCTGGGACCGTAGCGTGGATGAAGGCCAGAGTAATTGAATTCAACCAACACCAGCAGAATCAGATATACCTCATGATGGAGCAGTGGACCAATGAGGTGGAAATGCTGGTTGCGACTGCCCCGATGTATTAGATGGGAGCAGACGTGACGGAGCCGATGGGTGACCCACGCCCCCATGTCCCACAAGGACCGGCCACTGCGGCTGGGGGGCCCGGCCCAGTCTTGGCCCTTGTATTGTCCCTGCCATTACCCATGGGGCGCCTCAGTGTTGACCGACCTGACCTGCTGCCCCGTGCTACCACAGTAGAACCTGATGGGCTGAGTGTTGGAAACCTGGAGACTGCGGCAGCTGGCGGCAACCCGCCTGGCGCAGGGACAGTTGATAATGACTCCGGCACCAAGCCCACCTCTGAGTTCGAGCGGGCGAGTGAGCATCTCCGCTACGAAGGAGGGCCGGTGGTTTTCTATAGCCCGCGCACCGGTGGAAATGGATACCGGGCACCCCTCTCCCAACAGGCCTGTCACTGCATGTTCGAAATGTTGGTAGCAGAGGATGAGGCCACCTCAGCGGAAGAGTCAGAGTGATGGCGGCGGGGCTCCGCTGCAAGTTGTCCCCGTTGGGACCATCAGCACCGTTGTTGTTAGAAAAGAATGATAAGTGAATTAACAGAAGATGTCACCTGATTGGAACTTTGATTGAACCGGCCGTTGCCGGAAACTAGTCCCCGTAGGGACTTTCTGCAACCATTGCGTAAGGGACTTCTTACGGACAAGCCTGAGAACTGGCAGGGCAACCACAAACTAGTTGTTACGGGGGCTGTCTGATAATAAAACCTAAAGGAATGTCAGACAGTCAGGGTCCACCATGCAAAGACTCTGCTGCAGACTATGGCAGAGGATAAGGGGTATATAAGTGTGCCACTGTAAAAAATAATAGCACAAGTGCAGAGTGCAATACCTCTGTTAAACTCACAGAGGAATATAATTAGAAAATAAAGCAATTCCTCCCTTACTTGGAGGGTGTGTGGAATGGTCTCTGTTAAAGATCACAGAGACAAAAGCAGTGAGTGTGAAATGGCATCTACCTAGGTCCGTTCCTCTAATGGTGCCAGGAGACGGACAGCAGCGTAAGCCGCACAAAGCTCCTACCTGCGTTCGCTCCACTAGTGTGCGAGGACACGAACCACTAGATATGGCACCTGCCTAGGTCCGCTCTTCTAGTGGTGCAAAAGAGACGGACAGCAGCGTAAGCCGCACAAAGCTCCTACCTGCGTTCGCTCCACTAGTGTGCGAGGACACGAACCACTAGATATGGCACCTGCCTAGGTCCGCTCTTCTAGTGGTGCAAAAGAGACGGACAGCAGCATAAGCCGCACAAATCTACCTCTGTTCGCTCCCCTAGTGTGCGAGGATACGAACAACTGCCAGACGCAGTATAAGGAACGTTACCCTAGCGGCAACGTCCACCTACGAGTAGAATCACAAGGCCCAGCCGGACCATGTGCCTCAGGCATCTGCCTATGTCCGCTCCACTAAGAGGTAAGGATATGGACTGCAGCCGAAGCTGTAAAGTATAAGAACGCTACCCTGCCGGTAGCGCTCACCTAACATAGACAGAGAGATGCCTAGAGGGACGTGCACAGGGCGTCTACCCTCATGCATGAACCAAGAGGACTGAGCGCTGGGCGGCGTGCGTCAGGGTCTTATATAGACTCTGTGCCTCATCCAAGATGGAGGACACCAGAGCCAATCCGTTGCCAGAATGACAGCAATGACGTCACGCTGGCCTATCACCGAGCAAAACGTCACAAGCACATGACCAGCGACCAATCGGCATAGAAGGTGTCAGAGTCATGTGACCACGTGTCACAAGCACATGACCAGTGGCCAATCAGCTTAGAAGGTGTCAGAGACATGTGACCTCGTGTCAGCGATGATGTCACCCGCACATGTGCAATGGCTCCAAGATAGGACTTAGTCTCCAGCGCTTGCACATGTGCAGTAGCAAGAAATCCGGACATAGTCTCCAGAGCCACAGCAACCGTAACACTAGTGGGATGTAAATAATTGTTGGCTTGAAACCGTTACCGCCTCCGGAGAGGCTGATTTGGAGGATGGGCCTGGAGGAAAGGGATGGCCCAGGCCCGCCACTACCGTAACCGGTGGCGATCCTCCGGGGGTTCAGGGGTCCCCATGGACGTGGGTCCCCTGAAAGAGACCGTACCCGCTCGGGCAACTTGGTTCTGGACTAGGGTCAAGGGGTGCTGCCCACTTCTTAGGGGCAGCATCAGGGCCAGGTTGTTTGGGTGGGAGAAGAGCGGAAGCTGTACCGTTATAAAATGTTTGTGATGTTTTTACATGTTTTACCGTTTTTCTATCTTTACAGTTAAAAATAAAAATAAAACCGGTGATGGACGGGCAGCCCGCAGACGGCCTGCATTTTACTAAGGGGGAATGTGGCGCCCTGGACAAGCCAGGACGTCACAGGTACTGCAACAACACACCCCAAACCCCGGCTTGGCGCATCGAGGTCAAACAAAAATCCTTGTTGCCTCCCTCCAGGGGCTGATGTCCACACCAGGGGGTGGAGCCAGGTGGTTGGCCCCACCCACCGAGGAGTTCACAGTCCTGGAGGCGGGAAAAGGAGAGCAGATCAGTTTTGGAGAGGAGTGAAGTGGAGGAGGGAAGTGGCAGTAGAGGAGACTGACCGTGTCCGGGTGCGTGGCCCGGGCACATACAACAAGGTTGGCAGACGGTGGTGACCGTCTGCAGGAGAGGCTGATTGACGTGAACCGTAAGGACCGGGGACGGCTGGGGACAGTCACTGCCAAGGCTACAGTTCCCAGGGCCAGAGCCTGCGGGCAAAAGGGGCTCCCTCAGCATCCATCCAAGCTGGGGAGCGGGTTACCGGTGGGAAGCCACCAGAACCGAGAACATAACACAGGTGCAGGGAAAGGCAGTCACCACCAACCTACCGGGAGAAGAACAACCGCAGCCGTCTGTGGGACCCGTCCATCCAGCCGTTTGTTTTACCGGAGACTTTGCATTCATTATTGGCTGAGTGAGTACCACTGTGCCGTGCGGCACCGCGCTGCCCCCGCGACCCTGCACCTCACCAGGCCCCGTAACCCGCCTGCTATCCCTCCCTCATCGGACCCGGGACAACCAATCCCCCTACCCACGGAGGGGAAGAACAACATCTAAGCTGCTCCCTGTCATCGCTCCCGGGATCCCCGTCCAGAGCAGCGGTGGTGTCACAACCTCACCACAACTGCGGGTGGCGTCACGGACAATAAATCCCGAACACCATTCCCCTTTTCACTCACGGGTGAGGAGCGCCGCTCGAGTCCCCGGGATCCGGCCCACCGCTCGAGCCACCACCGAGCAGCAAGCGAAGCAGCAGCGCCGGACCCGAGCGTGGTGAGCGCAGCGTCCCCTCCCCGCCCGCGACAGTATGACCAAACAACTCAATCTTTGTTTCATCAGTCCACAGGACCTTCTTCCAAAATGTAACTGGCTTGTCCAAATGTGCTTTTACATACCTCAGGCGACTCTGTTTGTGGCGTGCTTGCAGAAACGGCTTCTTTCGCATCACTCTCCCATACAGCTTCTCCTTGTGCAACGTTCGCTGTATTGTTGACCGATGCACATTGACACCATCTCCAGCAAGATGAAGCTGCAGGTCTTTGGAGGTGGTCTGTGGATTGTCCTTGACTGTTCTCACCATTCTTCTTCTCTGCCTTTCTGATATTTTTCTTGGCCTGCCACTTCTGGGCTTAACAAGAACTGTACCTGTGTTCTTCCATTTTCTTACTATGTTCCTCACAGTGGAAACTGACAGTTTAAATCTCTGAGACAACTTTTTGTATCCTTCCCCTGAACAACTGTGTTGAATAATCTTTGTTTTCAAATCATTTGAGAGTTGTTTTGAGGAGCCCATGATGCCACTCTTCATAGGAGATTCAAATAGGAGAACAACTTGCAAGTGGCCACCTTAAATACCTTTACTCATGATTAGATACACCTGCCTATGAAGTTCAAAGCTTAATGAGGTTACAAAACCAATTTAGTGCTTTAGTAAGTCAGTAAAAAGTAGTTAGGAGTGTTCAAATCAAGAAATTGATAAGGGTGCCCATACTTTTGCACCGGTCAAATTTTGTTTAAATGCAGATTGCACATTTTCTGTTAGTACAATAAACCTCATTTTAATCCAGAAATATTTCTCAGTCCATCAGTTATTAGATATATGAAACTGAAATAGCTGTTGCAAAAACCCAAATTGATATAAAGAAAAAAGGTTTACATTAATAGGGGTGCTCAAACGTTTTCACATGACTGCATATAAATAAAAGTATATATATATATAACTATATATATATATATAATAAATAAATAAATGACGCTATAATAATAATAAATAATATTATATATAAAAGTATATATATATATATATATATATATATATATATATATAAACAATTTTTTTGTATAAACGTTTTTTATATATATCAACACATAGTCCCCCTACTTCTCCATATTGTCCCCCCTACATACCCACTTCTGCATACAATCCCCCTATGCTTACACGTATCCATACTGCCCCCTATGCTCCCACTTAACAATTACACTTACCCATACTGTGCCCCCAAGTTCTTATGGCTCCATGCTGTTCCCCCTTCTTCATACTGTTCGTTCACTTCTAAATACTGTGCCCCCCATGTTCCATGTTGTCCACCCATGCTACACTAATCTCTGTAATACTGTCCATAATGTGCACTCAGTCTCTGCTGTAGTCTGATGCCAAGTCATTGCCACCTCTCTGTGGCACAGTGGTAAGCAGTGGTGGTCATTAAATGTCACTGCTAAGCGCCTCGCGCTTATGGCAGTTTCAGGTACATAGCAGTAATCACTGGCCTATTAGACGCCACTCGCTAACATGCGCGACCTTTGATCTTTGATAGGCCATCAAATGTCACTGCCATGCAGTGCATGCTGATGTCAGCGAGCAGCGCACAGCATTGACAGTTGATGGCCCATAGGCCCATTCTAACAACCGTGGTTACCAGCGGCGGACACTATATATTTGAAGCACAGGTGACGCGCCGAGGACCCGGAGCCCACGCTGACCCTCCAGGCTAGTCAGACCCTAGTTATAAGGGGCCCCCCTTCACCTCTGCGCCCCGATGCAGCTGCATCGGTTTTGCACCTGTACTGCCCCCACGTCAGCGGCCGAGCCGCTCGAATCCGGAGCCGCGGTGGCTCGAGGGGTCTCCAGATCTGGGGGGTCTGCGCAGACACTTGAATTAAAGGCAGGAGTGGGGTATGTACAAGGGAGATAGAAAGATCGTGACGCCACCCACGGTGTGTGGTAATGTGAGGGACCACCGCTGCCGTTGGGGAGCCCAGTGATGGTGGTGTGGCAGCCTGATGTTTAACCCCTCCCCGTGGGTAGGGGGTTTGTGTCCCGGGGCCCGTTGGATGATTGGCGTTCGGGTGCCGTGGAAGATAGGAACAGGGGTTTCAGTGTACTCACTCAGTCCAGGAATAACAACACCGACAGCTTGTAAACCAGAATTATGAGCACCACTGCAGCTTGTAGGGAGCACGCTTGGGTCCGTGCCCTTGGTGTCGCTGTTAGCCTGTGGCCCTGTCCTTGGCACCTCGTTCACTGTTGGACCCTTGGGTATGAAACTCCTCGGGTCCCGCTCACCCGTATGGCTAACGGAGTGAGCTTGCTCTCAGGGTTCACGTGTAGGATTTCTTTGGACTGTATTGGGAAAGTCCTATCCCATCGGTGCGCTAGTACCCCGATTTTGGAGCGGGTTGGGGATGAATTTTGAAGTCTTCACCCCCGTCGGGTAAATTACCTGAACGCGTGAAGTTACTTTCTGGCCTAGGGTCCACGTACCCCGTCGTGCCCTGGCCCCTGCCTGTTGATAGCTCAAGGCCGCCAGCTGACCTCCTCGGCTGTCCGTGCCCCCTGACACTATCCCCTGCGACCGGGGTTCTAGCTCCTTCCAGGCCCAGACCAAAATCTGCCACCTAGTATTCAGGAGCCGTGCTCCTCCTGTGACCTCTCCACACAAGTCGCTTCCTCACTTCTCCCCTCTCTCTAGCTCAACTCCAGCTCAACTCCAGCTCAACTGTCACTTTTCTCACTTTCCCCTCACCAACCCCCCATGTAGGCGGCTCTATTCCCTTCAGGCCCCCCCATGGTGTGTCTGGTGGGTAAAGTGTAAAGTGTTCCTAGGATTTTGATTGGCTAAGCTGCTAGCAACACCAAAGGACCAGGACCCGTAACCAAGGAGGGTGGATACCGTGCAGAAGGGCAGATTGCACAATACCCTGTGACGACCTGATAGGTCAGGGCGTCACACACCCACCGGCTATATGTCCGCCACTGGGGCAGGAGGCAAAAATGAATATACTTAGCATGGCTTATAAAGTGATGTTACTATCACAAGTAAAAAGACTCCACCCATTATGCTGTGTTCCTTTTCTGTTTTTATTTATTTATTTTAGCTAAAGGAACAGTTCTAACACCACAGGTCTATGCATGGATCCTGTAAGGCTATGTGCCCACGTTGAGTATATGGTGTAGAAATATTCTGCATCAAATCTGCACCTTCTGGCAGAAAAACACACCAAAAAAACACTTGCATTTTGGGTGCCTTTATGTGCGTTTTATGCCATGCGTTTTTCTTAAAGTGAGCCTGTCAGGTCCCATATGCGTTCTTACCTACAAGCAGGGTGATGTGTGGCCTAGAAACCCCCTCGAACCCATCCCTATGTTGTAATATTGTGTAATATGAATGTATAAAAAAACATTTTATTACTTACATGTTCCATATGTAAATGATCAGAGGGTCTAGTCCCCTGGGCGTGATACCATGGATTTACATGAGCGACGTCACTGTCAGCTGGCATAGGGACACAGGACTTGAGCACACCTGGGATCCAGCACGTCCCCAGGGTGCAAACCCAGCTGTAAGTAAAATCGACCAAACTGCACTCCCCTGTCTGGACTAAGTTATTTCCCTGAGACTCCACGTTAACCCCTACCTACCCCTGGGAAAAAGCCCTACTCGCAGAGGGCTTCACCATCCATGCTGCCCCATCCATCATCCCCAGAGAGGACCGGTAGCGGCGGCCATACCATCCCTGGCTACGCACCGCGAGTGCTCACAGTGCCCAGCCCTGTCACCTGGTTCTAAGTATAAGTGTCCTGGTGTGCTGGTGTGTGTACTGACTGGCACAGTTATGTAGGACCCGAGTTGTTACAGTGGTGTTACCTTGTTTTGTTACACCTGATTACCGAGGGGCGTCACAAATACAAGCCTACTGCCTGCACTCAAGACTTGTAAAGGGTTGTTAAACGTATCACTAGCAAAAAGCAAGAGGGAATGAGAGTATTTAAAGACACAGAGGTAAGTGCTGATGATTAACAGCTGAAAAGGTGAAGAAATCTGCAGGCTCCTAAAAAGAAATAGAAAAGGGGAAAGTCAGAGAGCAGCTTGTGTAGCCAAACGCTGCGACCTTCTACAGCCAGACACTACAGGACTGTCTGTCAAGCGTGACAAACCCGTCACGATACAGACCCATTGTCACAATGGGTCTGTATCGAGAAAGCTAAGGAAACAGCTGTGTGTGTATGGTGCTTTTTTTATGTGGGTTTTTTTATGTAGATTTTTTTTATGTAGATTACGCAAGTGGCATAGTCGGACTATTTTCATTATTTTCCTTTTATTTAAAACTGATCGACGGTGCCCCCGGATCCTGGAACCCTCGAGCCACGGACCGCCCGGATCCAAGCAGCTCGGCTGCCCCAGGGTGCGACATATTCATCTGGAGAAACTTTGTTGTTGCAGCTCCTCTCCCTGAGCCATCTAGAGATAAGTTATTTGTTTACTTTCCCCATGTATATTCCCTGTGTGTTCTTAAGAGCTTAGTGGTTGTCACTAACGCTCTTCCCATCCGTTACCTACCTAGGGCCTCTTTAAAGGACACCTAGCTGTCAGGTATCCTGCTAGGCGCATAAGTGTGGAACCTATCTACGGTGGTGAGGGAAGCCAGGAGCCAGCGGTAGGTTTGGTCAGGTCTCGTCAGCTCTCCCTTCCCTAGACACAGGGATTCTCTTCCGTTTCCTTTCGCCTTTCACTTGGTATTTCACCGTACCTAGCATGACACCCATGTGTGGTGCTGTATTCTCCATTATTCTCCTTGCCTCACATGCTGTATCTTCTGTACAAAATCCAAGGCACAGTATGAGTCCATACAAATCCACAGATTTTCTAATGTAAATCTATGCAACTCAAACTGTACACCAACATGGTCTTATTTCTTTCACAAGATACAGTGGGGGAAAAAAAGCACTTAGCCACGAATTGTGCAAGTTCTTCCACTTAAAAAGATGAGAGGCCTGTAATGACATCATAGGTAGACCACAACTATGAGAGACAAAATGAGAAATCAAATCCAGAAAATCACCTTGTCTGATTTGGCAAGATTTTTTTGCAAATTATGGTGGAAAATAAGTATTTAGTCATCTAAAAACATGCAAGATTTCTGTCTCTCACAGACCTGTAACTTCTTCAAGAGGCTCCTCTGTCCTCCACTCATTACCTGTAGTAATGGCACCTGGTTTAACTTGTTATCAGTATAAAAGACACCTGTCCACAAACTCAAACAGTCACACTCCAAACTCCACTATGTTGAAGACCAAAAAGCTGTCGAAGGACACCAGAAATAAAATTGTAGCCCTGCACCAGGCTGGGAAGACTGAATCTGCAATAGTCAAGAAGCTTGGTGTGATGAAATCAACCGTGGGAGCAATAATAAGGAAATGAAAGACATACAAGACCACTGATAATCTCCCTCGATCTGGGGCTCCACGCAAGATCTCATCCCATGGTGGCAAAATTATCACAAGAATGCTGAGTAAAAATCCCAGAACCAAATTGGGGGACCTAGTGAATGACCTGCATAGAGCTGGGACCACCGTAACAAAGGCTACCATCAGTAACACACTAAGCCGCCAGGGAAGTTTGCTAGAGAGCATTTGGATTATCCAGAAGAGTATTGGGAGAATGTCATATGGTCTGATGAAACCAAAGTAGAACTGTATGGTAGAAATCCAACTCATCGTGTTTGGAGGAGACAGAATGCTGAGTTGCATCCAAAGAACACCATACTTACTATAAAGCATGGGGTGGCAACATCATGCTTTGGGGCTGTTTCTCTGCAAAGGGACCAGAACGACTGATCCATGTACATGAAAGAATGAATGGGGCCATGTATTATCACCATGTATTATCAGATTTTGAGTGCTAACCTCCTTCTATCAGCAGTGGCATTGACGATGAAACGCGGCTCACGCTCTCAGCAGATGACGCTCGGCTCACGCTCTCAGCAGATGATGCTCGGCTCACGCTCTCAGCAGATGATGCTCGGCTCATGCTCTCAGCAGATGACGCTCGGCTCATGCTCTCAGCAAATGACACTTGGCTCATGCTCTCAGCCGATGACCCTCGGCTCATGCTCTCAGCAGATGACACTGGGCTCTGGGCTCATGCTCTCAGCAGGTGATACTCTGCTCATGTACGCAGCAGATGACACTATGCTCACGCTCGCAGCAGATGACACTCAGCTCATGCATGCAGCAGATGACCCTCGAATCATGCATGCAGTAGATGACACTCGGCTCACGCACGCAGCAGATGACACTCGGCTCACGCACGCAGCAGATGACACTCGGCTCATGTATGCAGCAGATGACCCTCGGCTCATGCACGCAGCAGATAACACTTGTCTCACGCACGCAGCAGATGACCCTCGGCTCATGCTCTCAGCAGATGACGGTCGGCTCACACTTGCAGCAGATAACACTCAGCTGATGTTCACAGCAGACAATACTCTGCTCACGCTCGAAGCAGACGACACTCTGCTCACGATCGCAGCAGATGACTCTCTGCTCATGCTCGCAGTAGATGACACTTGGATCACGCTCGCAGCAAGGATTGAGACGAGCGTCATTAGCATGTCGCATCAGATATTCTCACATCAGATGCTATATGCTATTGTGACCCTGGCCTAAAGATTATTCCCAACAATGAAAGTCATCACCAATCCATAAAATTGGTCATCGCTTTCTGATCATGAGCGTCTGACCTCTGCAACCTCTCGACTGTGCTCAGCATTCACTGACAGTCCCAACGAGAATGAATGGAGTGGAGTAGTGGCACATGGGGCACTCCAGTCCAACAGGGTATTTCAGTGTTCGAATCTTGAACTGAAAAGAGAGAGCGCAATGGATCCTACCCCGGTATATAGGTGAACATGTTGTCCTCTGTGCTCACTTTGAAATAGAACAATTGAGCATTTGAGCAATGGCCAGGAGATCAATTTAAAGGGAAAGGCCTTCAAAGGATAAAACCATGCAGTTTCATATTGGCTGTTTATTACGTCAACGCGTTTCGAAGTCTCCGACTTCTTCAGGAGTTTAAACAGATATAAATTACATAAAACTTCTAACCTTTTTTTAATTGAAATTTTTTTTTATCTAAAGTGTGTCTTTAATTGATTGTGAGAGGGATAACATTATGTCTTTTTGAGACTAAGTGCCAGTGAAATTCTAATGTAAGCAATGCCAGTCTGGGAATCCTAGCGGGGGAGTCCCCGGCCAGGATGAAAGATTCCTCCAAGAGAACAGAGATCTCCTACTTTCACAAGGGCAATCAGGATGCTTCTGCCCTAGTGTTCCAATATTGGGATCAGTGAGGGTCTTGGCAGTCAGACCCTCATCTATCAGGGAGTTATCACCTATCCTGTGGCTCGTTAGATGCTCTTATGTAAAATTGAGTGTCCCCTTAAAGTCACTGCAAGCAAATATACTACAGTCAATATTGTGGAATCATAAATTCTGTCACTACTAGTTTAAAGGGTCACAATGACACCATACATGTTCCCGTTGCATGATAATTACGGTATACAGGCATCTCCCTGCAGACTTTTAATATGTTAGAAAGCTGGAGCTGTTTTGTAGACATGATCAATACTCTTGATTATTCAATGTTTTCTGCCTGAATCCCCTCAGTGTCTCTGCTCCGCAGAACATAAAGAAAAACCTTCCGCATTGTAATTTATCCTCTCTATACAGTCAGTGATGACAGTTAGCGGCCCCCGGGATACATGAAGCTGTTGCAGTGCTGGTAGTCCTGCCCTTGGTGGGTTATAGTCAAAATGTGGCCTGGGTGATCTATGGGGATGTTACAGTTTCGCAGTCTCGCGCAGTGTCCTGAAATCTTCAGCATGACTATCGACTTCTTCAAACAATGTGTAAATAATTTTGTTAGCTGCCGCAGTGCCTGGCTGATTAATGCCTTCCGTCCTCGCTAGCACATCTGTATGGTGGTCACATCTCTCGCCGGAGTTTGCAAATAGAATCCAATGCAGCAGCAGGGAAAATTGCTTGGACTGCAGATAAGAAATTTGTAGCCGGCAGCGCTTGTACTTTGTCTTTTCGCTGCGATGTAATTTTGGCAAAAATGCTGCAATTATTAATGGCGGTTACAGAAATTTGGTAGTTGGTATTTACAAATATAAAATACAGTTTTCTTTACCAACTTAGGAGGCTGGAAAGTGCCTCTCATTGTGTAGATAAAGGCTGCTTTACATGTGTCGATTTCTCTTGCGATCGCATTTGCGATCGCACCCGCCCCCATCGTTTGTGCGGCACGGGCAATTTCTTGCCCATGTCGCACAATGCTGTAACCCCCCATCACACGTACTTACCTTCCAAATGACCTCGCTGTGACCAGCGAACATCCACTTCCTGAAGGGGGAGGGACGTTCGACGTCACAGCGATGTCACACAGCGACCGGCCAATAGAAGCGAAGGGGTGGAGATGAGTGGGACGTAAACATCCCGCCCACTTCCTTCCTTCCGCATTGCCGGCGGGGCGCAGGTAAGCTGCAGTTCATCGTTCCCAGGGTGTCACACGGAGCGACGTGTGCTGCCACGGGAACGATGAACAACCAGACGTTCGATTTTTTTGAAAATGAGCAACGTGTCAACAATGAACGATAAGGTGAGTATTTCTGCTCGTTCACTGTCGCACATTGCTGTCACACGCTACGATATCACTAACAATGCCGGATATGCGTCACTTACGACGTGACCCCCGCCGACATCTTGTTAGATTCATCGTAGCATGTAAAGCCCGCTTAAGTAAGAAAAGTTGTTCAATTTAATTGCATTGGTGCCTGCTGATGTAGTTCCTACAAGGTTCCTTCAGATGATGGTATAAATCGGTTATATGCTATTTGTCTTTTTATCGTATAGCACTTGGATTAATGTTATTCAAAAAGGCAATGCTGATGACTGATTTTTGTCACTGACAGAATTTGGTTGTGAAAAATATATCACTCATCGGGGTGTATCACCCCATAATGGCAAAATGCTGGTATGTGTGTCCTCCTCCTGGTATATATGGCCCATCTTGGTATATATGTCTCCATCCTGGTATATAGACCCATCCTGGTGTATAGACCCATCCTGATGTATGTTCCAATCATGTCCCCATCCTAGTATATAGCCCCATCCTGGTACAGTATATGTTCCTATCCTGGCCACATTCTAGTATATAGCCCAATCCGGGTATATGTCCGCATCCTGGTAATTATGATCCCTCAGCACGCAGTATCAGTAAAAAAAACAAAATTATTACACTCACCTTCCCACCGCTCCTCCGACACTGGCATGATGGTAACTGACCAGCATGTAAGCCTCTCAACACGCCTCGCAACACATGATGTCACTGTCATGCGTGCCCACTTACAGTGCTGTCAGCTGTGTCAAAATATTCACTGCTCCTCATGCCCTGGATATTAGTTGTAGGGAACATTGAATATTTATAGCATTAATTGGCCGGCACATCGCAGTGCAGGGACCCGACAAGTCTCTGTGCTGCAATGTATTTCAGCTGGATGCGTGCCCACATCCAGCCCTAAATAGGCGCTGGGGTCGACGGGCCCCCTGCACTCCCTGGCCCGGTCAACATTGCGATCCCTGCGACTGTGATCGTTAAGCCCCTGTCTATGGGTGCAAGATAAAAATCGGATTCCACAGTATAACATACTATTGTTATAGATACATTACCATTCTGTAACATTGGAAACTGTAAATGATTAATAGCTGCTAATGTAAAAAAAACAGACTGCACATGGATGACCAGTCAGAAAAAAATTGTTCCACTTTTCTGAATGGAAATCGGTTCGATTTTGTTATATTGTCATATGAATTTAGCCATACAACAACTAATGCTTTTACTTATAAGGGTCTATCCTGAAGGTCTGTTCTCTTTTTTTCATTGCATAAGAAAGTCCTACAATTTCTAATATATGTTGGATTTCAATTTTTGAACATTTTCACATAAATATGCTATAGAACTTTGGTACATATGCTAAAGAAGTTTGGAAAAACAAAACTGAAGTAAAGCAACCATACACATTAGGCTAAAGTCATCCAAATCTGTCAATATAATGTGTATGGGGTCCCTGGACAGATAATTGTTGGGGGAGCTTAAGATCAAGCATGCCTAATTTTGGACTGAAGATTCTTTATTCTCTCATTGAGATAAGCCACCGCAAGAGAAGACTGGCAGCAGCTCTTTCAGAGAGAACAGGGCAGCAGTCGATTGATTGAGCGTTCCTTTGTCTGCGAGACTCGGGCGAGATACTGTCGGCTGAACAGTCGACTAAACCAAAGTTCATCTTTCAGCAATCTAAGGCATATGGGGGCTTTGGAATGATCCAGGTCTTTTGGGGACAATCCAACTCAGTTTATAGGATTAAAGGGAACCTGTCACTACTTTTTTGGCGTATAAGCTGCGGCCATCACCACCGGGCTCTCATATACAGCATTCTAACATGCTGTATATAAGAGCCCAGGCCGCTGTGAGAACATAAAAAAACACTTTATAATACCTAACGATCGAACGGTTGGCCATATGGGCGTCTCCATTGTCCGGTGCCGGCGCCGCCTCTTTTGGCCATCTTTGTTCTACTTCTTTAGCCGCGGTGCATGACACGTCCGACGTCATACACACTCGCCAGCATTCAGGTCCTGAGCAGGGCAGATCAAAGTATTGTAGTGCGCCTGCGCAGGACCGGCGAGTGTGTATGACGTAGACGTGTCATGCACACAAGCTTCAGAAAGAGGACGAAGATGGCCGAAAGAGGAGACGCATCGGAGAACGGAGACGCCCATATGGCCAACCGTGCGACCGTTAGGTAAGTATTATAAAGTGTTTTTTATGTTCTCACAGCGGCCTGAGCTCTTATATACAGCATGTTAGAATGCTGTATATAAGAGCCTGGTGGGGGTGGCCGCAGCTTATACGCCAAAAAAGTGGTGACAGGTTCCCTTTAAGGTGTCCTTGGATGATCCGTTTATCTGCCTCTATTGCTTTTCTGCAGAATGAACCAGTACAGCCGGGATCTAACACACAGTAACCAATAAAGAATAGCAAAGCAATTCATTGCAGGAGAAAGTTTTCTATTCACATAATACAATGTATCGCTCCTCACTCTCCACTGTGGAAATAGCCAAATAGTATTCATTATAGATCAAGAAAATAGAAGCTTTTATTGCAGAGGCTGCATCATGTGTAACAAATATAAAAGAGAAAATAGATCAAACTTGGTAAATCCTCCAGGATTAGAAACTGTTTTTGTTCCATTTCTTATATTTTTGCACAACTTGCTGTTCTCAAACAAGGAGCTTAATGGCAAAATTCACAACAGGTGTTTGATCCAGGAATCACCCAATAAATTTTGGGGTTCAATTAGACTTGGTATTAAGCAGTCCTTCTCATCATGCTGTTCACATTTTGACATGAGACCAAAACAACAACTAACAATTGCTGAACAGTACCTCGCCATTGTGAGGCGTCAAGCAGGATGTTCTCAGATGGAAGTGGTCACTGAGCATAGAGTGTCACAGTGTCATCAGCAGGTTGCAACAGAGATACAGAGAGACTGGAAGAATCACAGAAAGGCATAGAAATGGAAGTCCTTTGGCCACATCTCACACTGATGACCTCTTCATTGAGAGGCACACAAGTATTGCATCAAACCATTCAAAACCATTTACATCAGTTATGGTCTGTGTACTAGACGACCTGCAAGGGTACCTGCCCACACCACCAGGCACAGGTGTCATTGTCTTACTGGATGTGGGACCAATGGGCCTCAGTGCTGTTCACTGATGAAAGTCGATTCATGCTGAGCAGAAATGATGGCAGCCAATGATGTTGGAGACGTCAAGGAGGGCGATGTGCATCAGTCAATTTTGTCACCAGACAAGCCTATGGTGGTGGTGTTACAGTGTGGGCAAGTGTGTCTAGTCAATACAGAGCTGCTCTACACTTTGTGAATGGTACAGTGACAAGCATCTACTACTGGAATAACATCATTAACCAGTCATTGTGCCTCTGCATGAATAGCACAGGCCTAATTTAATCTTCATGGGCGACAATGGTCCAGCTCATCGAGGTCACATCATTAGGGAATGGCTGCTGGATACTGTTAATCCAAAAACTTCATGTTCAGGTATTCTCAAATTGTCTCTTCAGGGAGGAAGGAGACAAACTCTAGCACCACCTATTGGAAGTAGCAATCCTAGAAGTCAAAAGTGACTCTCCAACGAGCCTTTTCATATGGCCTAGGATTTATGCCAGATCAGATTGTCTCCTCCCTCCTTGAAGAGACAATTTGAATATTTCACAGAGGAGCATTGCAGCTATAATACTCCTCACCACTGACAGCCAGATTGGTTTGTCAGTCTCCGCAAGGAGATTAGTTTTCCCCTGAGATGTTCAGGTATAGAAATTTTTGCCCAGCAGCAGTAGATCAAAGTATGATTTTTTGGATGTGCGGTTCATGTCTTTTTCTCCAGCTATTTTGCATTGTCTGTCCTCTTCTGTTTTTTTACTTGAACCAGCAGTCCTTCCATTTGGCACAGGCATTTTTAATTAGCAGGAGACTGCAAGGAGGGGTTCTGCCTTTTTGCTCACAGTTCACATAGTGAGAGCTTGTGGAAGGTGAGTTGTCCATCTCCTTTTACAGGGTGCTTGTGCTATGTGGTGACCATTGTTGTTGGTGGGGTGGTGTGGCCTGGAGTCATGGAGGCTCAGCCTTGCAACATGAGTGTTGTGAGGCACCAGGTCATCTACCCTCTTGGTGCACTGTCACTACGGCGGGGAATGGCATGCAGCGCCACACCTTTAAGTCTTCAAATAAGTTAGAGACCCACTCAGAGGTTCGCCGTGATGTGGCAGTGAGCTTCATACAGTCTGACCAGAATGTTAAACCAAGAACCTCAAGTTCAGGTATATAAATTTTTGCCTAGCGGCATTAGATCAAAGTATTATTTGCGAATGTGCAGACCATGTTTTTTTCTCCAGCTGTGCTACACTGCTGAATACTGGGGGACCTCAAATGGAGAGGCCTGCACTTTCTCCAGACCTGAATCTCATAGAAAACCTTTGGGATCAGCTGAGTTGCCATGTAGAGACTTGTATTTGTGTAACCCAGAACCTCAATGACCTGAGGGCCACTCTTCAAGAAGAATTGGATGCCTCAGAAGTCTATAACTCCAACTGTGAACAGCAGGAGATGTCATTGTCAAGTTGGAATTGATGCTCAAGGCCACATGACAAGTTATTACTACATTGACATTTTGGAAGGGGGGTATACCCGCCGGTCACCATTGTTGTTGGCTGTTGTTTGAAATATTGTTTGAGGCTGAAAACAAAGGAGAGCGCAAAATAGGGCTTTACCAGATAAATGGTGAGTTAGGTAAAATTGAAACCACTCACCTGGCAGGGTTGTGGCAGGCACAACTCCTATATAAGGTATAATTTAATGGCGGTTGCTGCAGCTCCACATGAATAATTTGGAAGGCACTGGAGAAAGAATGGTTGTATTGCCGCCCTACCACCAATGCGAAGAAGTGTTGATTAATATTAGTAATTTAATTTACAGGTTGACGCGTTTCTGGGATCAAGTCCCCTTCCTCAGGACGATGGAAATCAACAATAATCAACATGTTGTTGATTTCTATGGTCCTGAGGAAGGGGACTTGATCCCAGAAACGCGTCGACCTGTAAAATAAATTACTAATATTAATCAACACTTCTTCGCATTCGTGGTAGCGCGGCAATACATCCATTCTTTCTCCAGTACCTTCCAGAAAAATTGTTTGAGATGAGGAAATCATCATTGCATGCTTCTACTTAAATATCCTAATTTCATGATAAAATATCACTGTAGTGTGACCTTTTATGTTTTGCATAAATTTCACATGAAAGTCAAATTTCCCTAACTTTTTGTATCACTGGTATATTTATTTATAAAACTATATATAGAAGATCTCCAAGTTATAGCAGCAAGGTCCATATCACGATATACGGGCTATGCCTAGGTTATACAACTATATACAAGAAGATTTATAACTTGTACCAGCTGTACATATAATCAAATACAGGAGAAACCAGGTTATACCACCATGCTCCAGAAGATAACTGTCACGCTATGGGCATGGCAAGCGCATTCAGACTGACCGAAGTCTGACGCACAATGAATAAAAAAATAAATCACCACTACAAACTGGGGGGGGACCATCAGGGACACAGTATAATGGAGGTCCCTGCTGCTAGGTAGAGGGGTGAGAGGGCACCTCCTGAACTCCCCTCAAGCTGACTCCTGAGCTCCCTAACATCCCTATACAGGTTCTTTCAACCTGTTGGTGAAGAAGGATACCTTGGGCCCTCAGCTTTAAATCACCCTGCCTAGTGAGTAGGCTGACAAGTACACTAGACTCACCACTGCAATACGCAAACACAAGGGAAAGAAAACAAACAGAGGAAATGCCGTGACACAAAAGGATAAAGGTCGGCTTCTTGGAACACTCCAACACAGCTCCTTCCACCAAGAGGGCCAGTATACAAATGAGTTTGCATCTTCAGCGGGGGTTGCTGGGTAACACCTCTATTTAAACCTGAATGACTTGACTACAAAGTAAGTGCAGCTAAACCATTCAGCTACAGACTGTTGGAGAAGCTGCCAGTAGTAAAACTGACATTAACTAACATTAACCGTTTAGGCACCAAAGGAAACAAAACCACGTTTAAATGTGAATAACCAGATGGAGATGAGAGGCTGCAGTCTGGAAGCTGTCACTAGTCTCCAAAAACAGAGAGACGACCGTGACAATAACATCTTAATGTAAAAGCAAAAATTTGCAATGTGACCTGTGGGGTATCCTCACATCCTAGAGCTGCTTTTGCTGTCCTTGTGCCCTGTGATGCCCTGTGACCTAGTGGGGAAAAGGTAGTCACCAGTGAAATTGACCATAAGGCCCTGTGCGCACTTGCTGGTTTTTGCCGCGGATTTCCTGCGGTTTTGCTGCATGTTTTGCTGCATGTTATGTTCATAACATCTCTGCAGTGATTCACCAGCAAAACCTATAGGGAAAAAAAATCCTGTGCGCACTATGCGGATTTTGACAGCTGCATGTTTTGCTGCGGGATTACCGCAGCAAAAACAATTGCATGTCACTTCTTTTCCGCACGTCGCTGCGGGATTTCACTCCATTGACTGCCATGTAATAGTGAAATCCCGCAGGGAATAACGCAGGCAGCAAATTCTGTGCGGTTCATTGCGTTTTCCTGCGTTATTCCCTCCGGTATTTCGCGGTTTACCTGCGGTAATGTTCATCGCTGCCCTGCGGTTTGCAGGGAAGTGATGTCATTATGACATGAAGAGGAAGCGGAGCAGAGAGTAAGCACACACACATCACAGACACAGACATAGAACACACACACACATCACACTCACACACAGACATATAGAATACACATAGAAAGCAAACGGACATATAAAAAAAAAACACGTGGGCTCCGCCGTATTTTTACCATCCAGCCAAGGTAAGCACACAGCGTCGGCCCGGTATTCTCAGGCTGGGGAGGGCGTGGGACAGGGTTAATGCCCCCCCCTGCCGCAGCCGAGAATATCAGCCCGCAGCTGCCCCGGGACTGTCGCATCCATTATGCGGCAGTACCGGAGTGTCCCCGGCTCTTCGTGTTGCCGTGATGCAGTGGCAATCAGGGTAATATAAGGAGTTAATGGCGGCGGATCGCAGCCACTAAGTCCAGGCTTGATCATGGCAGCGTCTATGAGACAGCTGACATGATCAACCCGTAAGTAAAGTGAAAAAACACACACCGAAAAATCCTTTATTTTAAATAAAACACAAAAAGCCCCTGGTTCACCCCTTTATTAACCCCCCCGAAACACACAGTTCCGACGTAATCCATGTCTTCCGATGCTTGCATCCAGCCGCGACTGACACTGCACTGAATGCAGCCTCGCAACGAGACAGCAGAGAGGTAACCACAGGTCATTTCCCACGGCCGGTAATGTGAACACACTACCGCTCGGGAGAAATGCAGTGTGTGCTCACAGGGACTCTATCTATCTATCCCTCTATCTATCTATTCTTCTATCTGTCTTCTATTCTTCTGTCTATTTATCTGTCTGCTATCTATCTCAGAAGGAAATTACTTTTTTTTTCTTTCAATGTGCTTTATTGCATTGAATGCATTACATCACATGTACCAACCCGCATGCGGCATAACCGCGGCAATACCGCGAACAATACCGCGGTAACGCCGCAGCAAACCGCATGCGGTTTTCAGGTGCGGTTTGCCGCGGTTTTTTACGGCGGGTGCGGTAATCTTTCAGACCCTGCGAAATTTTCTTAAGAAAATTCCGTTTTCCAGTGCGCACAGGGCCTTAAGCGGCTTTATTGAATCACTCATATCACATGCAATACAAAGACAACCAAATGATTTCTCAAGAACCCAGCAAACAGCACATCACATATCTCAGCATGGACCCCTATGATAGTTAAGGGGATGTTAGTGACCACCTAGTATTGGAAAGTAAATACATCTACATAAGCACAAAACATCTTGCCAGATCCCCACTGCAGTAATGGGTTAAGTGGCTGTGTATAACAGGAATAAATCTGTTTCTGCCTCCTGAAGGTCGAGCCCTGGGAACATTTGGAAATATTGGTCTGACTTAACAGCCTCATTGGCTTCTATTATAAGGACAATCTGTCACACGGTTTTCAATAAGCTGTAATTAGTTTAAGCAGCAGATCCAGGGAGCGTTACATGTGTTCCTGTGGAGCCAAACATTGCACCATACATCCACCTCCTAGCGGTCATCGCCTCCCGGCACTAATCTGTGATCACATCTTGAATGTATTACTGCTTCAATCAATGTTGTAAGTAGAAGATATCAGTCAACCTCGAATCTAAAGTCCAAGTTTATTAATACAACTTTTGAAATTCCTAGGGTAGGACATTTTTTGTCAGAAGAGACGAACATGGCGGGTTTTTCAAGGAGAAATGCCAGTGTTTTTTTATCTTGAATTTTTTTGTAAACATTTTATTAGAGTTTTCAGCAGTGTTTTGTTTACAGTTTTTATTGCTATTTTCTGCCCATGTTTTTTGAGGCAAAAACTCTTACAAAATGCTCAAAAAGATGCCTAGCTTGTCTTCCAGGCATGAGGTTAATCTTTCCTTTGGTTTCCTATGTAAAGTATGAAGAAAGGTAAAAAAACAAAAGGTATCCAACACACCTGTTCCTTCTTTGGAGACCAGCATTAATGACCGTGCACAGACCGGAGAGGAGGAAGCCAGGCTCCAAAATCAATGGAAAGAAAGGATACATGGTCCAGCAAACAAGTCGATTGAAATTTTTCTTTAAAAAAGTATAAATTTATTTGATTTTGGATAAAACTTCATTATGTCTGGCAGAAGTATAGAGCAGGAGGACGCATTTCAGATATCCCATCCTTATTCTGTCTCCACGGACAGACAGACAGAATAAGGATGTGATATGCGAAACGTGTCCTCCTGCTCTATACTTCTGCCAGACATAATGAAGTTTTATCCAAAATCAAATAAATTTATACTTTTTTAAAGAAAAATTTCAATCGACTTGTTTGCTGGACCATGTTCCCTTTCTTTTCCTATGAAGAAAGGTCAGTTCACTTCTTGGCTTGGTCAGTTCACAATTGCTTGGCATTTTTTGAAATCGGTAGCGGTTAAAGACACTCAAAACCCTGAGCCCGTAAACAGCGAATTGCTTTTACATGATTATAGTAATTGGAAGATTCTTGAGAGCGTATTTCTGAGTTCCTTTTCAGAGTGTCCTGTTAAGGACACACTAGACCAGTGTTTCTCAACTCCAGTCCTCAAGACCCACCAACACATCATGTTTTCAGGTTTTCCTCAATGTTGCACAGGTGATGGAATTATCCCCGGTCTAATATTGAGGAAAACCTGAAAACATGATCTGTTGGTGGGTCTTGAGGACTGGAGTTGAGAAACACTGCACTAGACGGAGGCGCAGGAGCGCTCACTTGCAATTATACATCTAGCGACATTATGAATAAGACCTAGGCTGGGTTGAAATGTTAGTTTATATCGCCTTTACCTGCTGTTGATGCACATGTCCAATGTTTTGCATGTTTAATAAACTAATTGCATAATCCAAAGGAGTATGGGGTGAATCTCAACCTATACCTCTGCATATGGCTATATTGAGAGGAAACATAAAAAAAGTTATGGCTCTTGGAAGAAGGGGAGGAAAAAATGAAAACAAAAAAAGGAAAATCGCCCAGGGGTGAAGGGGTTAAATATATTTAGGAATCTGTTTATAATGATATTTCCTTTAGTTATTTCTTTTTTTTCAATTCCCGGAGAACCATTTTATCCATTGTCAACTCTCTCTGATAGGTAATCACTATGAGACAACCCTGTATTGTTATAGTATAAATCACCAGCAATGTAATATTTGTCACTTATTTTGTCACTGAACAAATTTCTATAATGCAAATTACTGTATGTGAGCAGTGAAAGTGTCCAGACATAGAATGGTCTTTGTTGCTAGACATGATGGTCAATGTAGTGCGGTGAAAACATCATACAGGAATTACTGCCTAGTTGTCATGGATGTGTCACGGCCTGTAACGGAGGTATCACGGCTGGCTGACAATCCAGTGGCAGCAAGTGCTATAAGATCACAGAGATTGGCAGCATGTGTTGTTATCTGACAGTTCCCTGTTTCTGCAGCAAGTGGACTCTATGACCCTGGAGAACTGTTGTCCTGACTCTCAGTTGCTATCCTCTCACTTCCTTTATTAACCTTACCCTGTGGTGGTTTGGGATCGGTCAATAGTTTGCTCCTTATTGCAGTCTGAAGTGGTTGTCTCCTGTTGCTCCAGAGACTTTTGTGGTGGCTGCCTATACCTCAGATAAGTGTTTGACTTTTGCTATCCACCTGGGGTCAGGTGATAGCATTCGTGTTTCCCCTGTACTATTTCCTTATGTCTTATTTTAGTGTTAATGGTGATGACTTAGTGCTCATACCCACCATCCTTACTTAGGGCCCATTTGCCAGGGTAAGATAGGGTCCCAGGTATTCCAGCTTGGTGACAGGTGTGAAACCTGTATAGGGCTGGTGAGGGCAGTGACAGTGAACTGCAGGTTGTTGTCAGGGGTCATCACTTTCCCCTTTACCTAGCAATAAGGCATTCCTTCCCTCTTCCTTTGTGTTGTTCTATACGGCTTGTATAGCCTCTATCCTCTGCCGTGCTTCAGCCCCAATTCAAAATCTACAACTGAGCCATCAACTACCATGTGCTATTTATTATACGAGATGTCACTATTGCCTCCTTGTCCTCCATAGTCGCATTCCCTTGTGCAAATGACTGGATTATGTCTTTTTCTACATTTTGATATTCATAAGTTATAACTACTTTTCTATTCCGTGCTCAGTAGGAGTGATGATAAACACATGTTCTTGTGCCCTCGATTAATTATACAATATTCACCTGTTTAATATTTCATTCCTAATTTTGAATTTTTAATCACTTCTCTGGTACATTTCAGAAGAATACAACCACATAGGGCCAGAGGAGAGAATGCAGCCATAACTGCAGTTATTAAAACCATTTAAAGGGCACACCATGGGTTCAGTAATGTTACTATAGTAGATATATTGGTGAGCTCCTATTTTAGGGGATCTGGGGAAAACAACAACTTTATAATGGGCCATTGCGTAGGTGATACTGCTAGGTGGCGCTGCATCTCTATGAACCTATATTATTATTATTTATTAGTATTTTACCACCATTTATACTATGGGGCTTTACATGTGAAAAGGGTATACATAATAGGGACAAGTACAATAATCATGAACCATACAAGGCACAGACTGGTACAGAAGAGAGAGGACCCTGCCCATGAGGGCTCACAGTCTACAAGGGATGGGTGGTGATACAGGAGGTGAGGATGGAGCAGTATAGGGTTATCGCTGATAAGTTTTGGTGGAGATTGGGTTTTAGTAACAAAAAAAAATATATATATTATATATATATATATATATATATATATATATATATATATATATATATATATATATATATATATGGAGTGCCTTGCGAAAATATTTGGCCCCCTTGAATTTTTCATCCTTTTCCCACATTTCAGGCTTCAAACGTAAAGATAAAAAATAAAAATTTTTGATGGTGAAGAATCAACAACAAGTGGGACAAAATAGTGAAGTTGAATGAAATGTATAGCTTATTTTAAACTTTTATAAAAAATAATAAACTGAAAATAAGGGCGTGCAATATTATTGGGCCCCTTTAAGTTAATACTTCGTAGTGCCACCTTTTGCTGCGATTACAGCTACAAGTCGCTTGGGGTATGTTTCTATCAGTTTTGCACATCGAGAGACTGAAATTCTTGCCCATTATTTCTTTACAAACAGCTTGAGCTGAGTGAGGTTGGATGGAGAGCATTTGTGAACAGCAGTTTTCAGCTCTTTACACAGATTCTCCATTGGATTCAGGTCTGGACTTTGACTTGGCCATTCTAATACAGGGATATATTTATGTAACCATCTTCCCTGTCCCTGCTGAAGAAAAGCAGGCCCAAACCATGATGCTGCCACCACCATGTTTGACACTGGGGATGGTGTGTTGAGGGTGATGAGCTGTGTTGCTTTTACGCCAAACATATCGTTTGGCATTGTGCCCAAATAGTTAATTTTGGTTTCATCTGACCAGAGCACCTTCTTCCACATGTTTGGTGTCTCCCAGGTGGCTTGTGGCAAACTTTAAACAACACTTTTTATGGATATCTTTGAGAAATGCCTTTCTTCTTGCCACTCTTCCATAGTGGCCAGATTTGTGCATTGTACAACTGATTGTTGTCCTATGGACAGACTCTGCCACCTCAGCTGTAGATCTTTGCAGTTCATCCAGAGTGATCATCGGCCTCTTGGCTGCATCTCTGATCAGTCTTCTCCTTGTTTGAGATGAAATTTTGAGGGACGGCCGGATCTTGGTAGATTTGCAATGGTATGATATTCCTTCCATTTCAATATGATCACTTGCACAGTGCTTCTTGGGTTTTTTAAAGTTGTGAAAATCTTTTTGTAAGCAAATCCGGCTTTAAACTTCTCCACAACAGTATCACGGACCTGCCTGTTGTGTTCCTTGGTCTTTATGATGCTATCTGTGCTTTAAACAGAACACTGAGACTATGACAGAGCAGGTGCATTTATACAGAGACTAGCTTACACGCAGGTGGATTATATTTATCATCATCAGTCATTTAGGACAACATTGGATCATTCAGAGATCCTCAATGAACTTCTGGAGTGAGTTTGCTGCACTGAAAGTAAAGGGGACAAATAATATTGTACGCACCAAATTTCAGTTTATTATTTTTTACAAAAGTTTAAAATAAGAAATAAATTTCGTTCAACTTCACAATTGTGTCCCACTTGTTGTTGATTCTACACCATAATATTTTAACTTTTTTATCTTTACGTTTGAGGCCTGAAATGTGGGAAAAGGTTGAAAAATTCAAGGGGGCCGAATACTTTTGCAAGGCACTATGTATATACAGTGCCTACAAGTAGTATTCAACCCCCTGCAGATTTAGCAGGTTTACACATTCGGAATTAACTTGGTATTGTGACATTTGGACTGTAGATCAGCCTGGAAGTGTGAAATGCACTGCAGCAAAAAAGAATGCTATTTCTTTTTTTTTTTTTTTTAAATTGTGAAAAGTTTATTCAGAGGGTCATTTATTATTCAACCCCTCAAACCACCAGAATTCTGTTTGGTTCCCCTAAAGTATTAAAAAGTTATTCAGGCAAAAAGAACAATGAGCTTCACATGTTTGGATTAATTATCTCTTTTTGCAGCCTTTTCTGACTAATTAAGACCCTCCCCAAACTTGTGAACAGCACTCATACTTGGTCAACATGGGAAAGACAAAGGAGCATTCCAAGGCCATCAGAGACAAGATCGTGGAGGGTCACAAGGCTGGCAAGGAGTACAAAACCCTTTCCAAGGAGTTGGGCCTACCTGTCTCCACTGTTGGGAGCATCATCCGGAAGTGAAAGGCTTATGGAACTACTGTTAGCCTTCCACGGCCTGGACAGCCTTTGAAAGTTTCCACCCGTGCCGAGGCCAGGCTTGTCCGAAGAGTCAAGGCTAACCCAAGGACAACAAGGAAGGAGCTCCGGGAAGATCTCATGGCAGTGGGGACATTGGTTTCAGTCAATACCATAAGTAACATACTCCACCGCAATGGTCTCCATTCCAGACAAGCCCGTAAGGTACCTTTACTTTCAAAGCGTCAGGTCAAGGCTCGTCTACAGTTTGCTCATGATCACTTGGAGGACTCTGAGACAGACTGGTTCAAGGTTCTCTGGTCTGATGAGACCAAGATCGAGATCTTTGCTGCCAACCACACACATGACGTTTGACGACTGGATGGCACTGCATACGACCCCAAAAATACCATCCCTACAGTCAAGCATGGTGGTGGCAGCATCATTCTGTGGGGCTGTTTCTCAGCCAAGGGGCCTGGCCATCTGGTCCGCATCCATGGGAAGATGGATAGCACGGCCTACCTGGAGATTTTGGCCAAGAACCTCCGCTCCTCCATCAAGGATCTTAAGATGGGTCATCATTTCATCTTCCAACAAGACAACGACCCAAAGTACACAGCCAAGAAAACCAAGGCCTGGTTCAAGAGGGAAAAAAATCAAGGTGTTGCAGTGGCCTAGTCAGTCTCCTGACCTTAACCCAATTGAAAACTTGTGGAAGGCGCTCAAGATTAAAGTCCACATGAGACACCCAAAGAACCTAGATAACTTGGAGAAGATCTGCATGGAGGAGTGGGCCAAGATAACTCCAGAGACTTTTGCCGGCCTGATCAGGTCTTATAAAAAACGATTATTAGCTATAATTGCAAACAAGGGTTATTCCACAAAATATTAAACCTAGGGGTTGAATAATAATTGACCCACACTTTTATGTTGAAAATTTATTAAAATTTAACTGAGCAACATAACTTGTTGGTTTGTAAGATTTATGCATCTGTTAATAAATCCTGCTCTTGTTTCAAGTTTGCAGGCTCTAACTTATTTGCATCTTATCAAACCTGCTAAATCTGCAGGGGGTTGAATACTACTTGTAGGCACTGTATATATATATATATATATATATATATATATATATATATATATATATATATATATATATGAACAAGATTATAGTATAATTATTCTATATATCAAAAGCATGGAATTGTAAAGATGTATTAATTTACAAGGGGAATTATACCTTTAAGGTGGTCTTGTGAATGATCCAAAGTATGCCGCTATGCCCCAATACTAATATATATATATATATATTATATATAAATATTATATAATAGAGATAAGAGGACAAGAGTTTTTTTAGTGCAAAAGAATTACAAATTTTATTAGACATAGTGGGGAAATATATCCAAACAGTCATTAAAAACAAGTTAAAAAATTAATGACGGATTACCCCCACATAAGACATAATACAAGGGCTAAGGTGTATACATGTGGAACATATGGGTAAAGCACACTCAATTGTACAGAGAAAACATGTGGGTATTATCTGTCAACCTGCTGAACACTTCATGATCATACTGCCAGACAAAATTGCTGCAGTATTAAGCACAGCTATAATTGGATTTATGACCCCACTGGAGAAACTGCACAAGCAAATACCGGTACCAGTAACGCCCTGTATCGGTCCAACCAGGTAAGGAGGGGAGCTCCGTCAGGAGTAGAGCCTCTAGAAGACCTACGTACGTTTCGATATTAATGGTTAATAATCTTCGTCAGGGAGGAGGCGTCTATGTATATGATCTATAGGTTCGCACCATTTTTCTTTTCATTTTATAAGTCCATAAATATATTTTTTTCCTACACAAGAAATAACCACAAAAAAATCCAGATTTATTTGCATTTTTATTGCCAAACAATAAATGAATAATGATATGGAAATTTTATATGTATATATATAAAAAAAAACCTCCCCTTTTTTTCTCTTTTTTTTCCTTCAATGTGTCCATTGTCTCCACGTGTTGTTGAGTCATCACCCTGCAATCCTGAGGGGGTGATTGACGTCATAGCTGCTAACGTGGCAGTATGGATTCTTTATAAGATGTCAGCCTTTGATTGTCTGTATGATTTCTTTTTTCCCTGAAGAAGGAGACGGTCTGTTGTCTCTGAAACGCGTAGGAATGCTGTAAATAAAAGAGAAATATTATATCACTTCCAACTCAGTGGTTTTTAAGCGCGGCATATACCCGTTTTTCTTTTGTCCACCATTACCCTGTCTGTGTCTGCCTCTTTCCCTGTCTGTGTCTGTCTCTTTCCCTGGCTGTATTGTGACACGCCAACATTCCATATAAGGGCGTGGCTGCACATTCTTCTGAAGTTCTGGCTGCACTGTGGCTCCCAGCTCCATTCGCTTTAATGGAGGCAGATTTTTTGGCGAATAACTGTAAAGAGCTGGGTTAAAATTTCCCCTCAAAATATAGCCTATGACGCTCTCGGGGTCCAGAAGTGTGAGTGTGCAAAATTTTGTGGCTGTAGCTGCGACGGTGTGGATGCCAATCCCGGACATACACACACACATATACGGTACACACACATTCAGCTTTATATATTATATATATATATATATATATATATATATATATATATATATATATATATATATATATATTAGTATTAGGCAAGTTTACAGAGACCCTAATTAGTACTGTATATATCCATAGTGTTAAAAGTAATCTGTCACTAGGATTTTTTTCTACCTCATCTGATAGCAGTATAATATAGGGGCAGATACCCTTATTTCAGTGATGTATTAATTACTGGGCTGCTTACTGTTGTTTTGATAAAATCACTGTTTTATCAGCTGCAGAGCTAACAGCTCTCTCAATGCTAAAGTCCCTCTTCAAACATCCGTGCTGTCTATTTCCACAAGTTCCGGAGACACGGACACATGAAGACCCTTTTAAATCAATGGGTTTGCTCACAAGGCCATGTTTTGAAATGGACCATGTGTCAGTGTGGAACACACTGGTCCACTCATTATACCTCATGAATATTCACTGCATTAACTGCGGACCTGGAAGCAAGTGTGACAGTGTACCGCCCCCGTGTCAGTGGCCCAGCCGCTCGTATCCGGAAATGCGGTGGCTCGAGGGGTCTCCGGACCCGGGGGGTTCGTGCGGACACTCAAATTTAAAAACTGGGATTATATACAGGGGATTAGGAAGTTTGTGACGCTACACACGGTGCGTGGTAATGTGGAGTACCACCGCTGCTGTTGGGGAGCCTGGTGGCGGTGTATGGCAGCAAGGTGTTTTACCCCTCTGTGGGTAGGGGGTTGTGCCCCGGGGCCCAGTGATGGCAGTGGAGGGGTGCCGTTGGGAAAGGAAAGGGTTTCTGCGTACTCACTCAGTCCAAGAATACTGACACCGACCGCTTGTAAACCAGAATTCTGAGCACCGCTGCAGCAAGAAGCAAGCATGCTTGGATCCGTGTCCTTGGTGTTGCTTGTTAGCCTGTGACGACCTTTTCCGTGGCACCTTGTTCACTGTTTGGACCCTATAGTGTGGAACTAATTGGGTCCTGCTCACCCGTATGGCTAACGGAGTGAGCTTGCTCTCAGGGTTCACGCTTGGGATTTGATGGACTGTTTTTGTGGGGAAAGTCCTATCCCATTGGTGCGCTTGTACCCCGATTTTGGAGCAGGTGAGGGATGAATCTTGAAGACTTCACCCCCGTCGGGTACATTACCAGGACTCTTGAAGCTACTTCCCGGCCTAGGGTCCGCGTACCCCGTCGTGCCCTGGCCCCTGCCCGGAGATGGCTCAAGGCCGCCGGCTGCCCTCCTTGGCATTCCGTGCCCCTTGACACGATCACCTGAAAATGGGGTTCCAGCTCCTACCAGGCCCAGACCAACGTCTGCCACCTAGTAGACTTCAGGAGCCCTGCTCCGAACCGGTGACCTCTCCCTCTCAGACAGTCACACTCTACCTCCTACTCCTTCCACTCCTTTTTACTTCTCCTTTCACTTATTCACTTTCCCCAACCAACCCCCCAAATGGATGGCCCTATTCCCTTCAGGCCCCCCAATGATGTGTCTGGTGGGTGTGGTGCAAAGTGTTCCTAGGGTTTTGACTGGCTCTGATCTTAGCAACACCAAATAACAGGGATCCGTAACCAAGATTACTTGGATACTGTGCTGAAGGGCAGATTGCACAATACCCTGTGACGACCTGATAAGGCAGGGCGTCACATTCCCCCTTGGTTAAATGTAGCTTGTCCCCGAGCTACAGGACACCAGAGGTTTATTTTTGTTTTTAACTGTGGAGGATAAAAGGAATTTTTAACATGACACAATATTTATTAACGGGTTCCATCCCACACAGGGGAGGTACTTTTCTTAAACGTTACTTTTTAGAGTTCATCGCCCAATAGTGGGACGCTACCGGTTTCAATGGTAACGGAGGCTCAACCTACTCTGTTGCAGCCCCTTCCTGAGACAGTCCAGTCCCAATGTCCCGCATCCCAATAACTTGCCACCCAAACAACCTGTTCCCCCTGGAAACCTATGGTGGGTCCGTGACCAGGTTAAGGTCCCAGGTGTTGTCTTTAGACGACTCTGGTTGGCACAGGAGGTGCAACTATTTATAATACACAAGTTCATGTTGGTCATGCCAGTCCTTTGACCATGGTCCATTTTTACATTATATATATATATATATATATATATATATATATATATATATATATATATATATATATATATATATATAATATACGAGTTATATATACGAGTAATATATATATATATAATATATAATGGAGTTCATGTACCTGTTGTACACACTAGAAAGGAATTTGGTTGTTAATCAGGTAACTTCTTTGTTCATTTTCAATTATTTACTCAAACTTTCATTTGCTGGTATCTATATGAAAAATAACATACTGTGAAAAACAGGTATCAGTGTTTTCATTTACTAACAGTTCTATGGCATCATAAAACTACTGGCATTATAACATTTTTCAACATTCTTCTCTGTACCTCCGTGGAGGTTGACCAAAGTTTACACGAGATGATCTCAATTCTGGGCCCTCACCCCCTTCTAATGAAGTGTCCATACTCCCTATAGGCCCCTCGCTCTCTGCACTGGGTGTAACTGACCACTTCTCCGGCCTCCAGGTTGCGACCTGGATGACAACTTGGGAGATGTTGCTCAATATCTTGCCACGTGACAAACACCTCTTCTGAGAGATCTGCTTCCCAGAGGAAACCCCATCCTTTCTTGGGGCTAAACCGCCTGACGTACCCTCTGCGCCGCGGCCCACGGACACGGAATGTAGCCTTCCTCAGATACTCTTTCACTTTCCAGGTTCGGGCAAGCATCTCTTGGCGTTGTTGTTCTTGCGTGGTCATTGCTGGCATCATTCGTTGCTGGTGTCGTTCCCAGTAGGGGGCATCAGCGTCCGGCTTCAGCTCCCTATCTGGCTCTGACTTTATTTGGACTCTGGCGGCCCCAACAGCGGTAGGGATGCCGCGCGGTAGCGGAACAGGTGGACATCTTGGCTCCGCTTCCGTGGCTGGAAACTGTAGAACCGACTGCTCCGCAGCCGGGGTTGCAGGGTTCGGGTGCTCTGCCTCTGAGGACGGGCCCGGTGATGCAGCCGAGTCTGGTCTAGCCAGGCTCCGGACAACCGCTGCCATGACAGGGATGATGGTCGAGATTGGGGCTTCTGCATCTGGAGCTTCACACTTAAATACTGCAGGTTCTGCTGCCGGGATTGATGTGGGCAGCTCGGCGTCCACCGAGGACGGGGTTGGTGATGGTGGAGTGCTCATCGCGAGCAGGGGTGGTCCGGATCCCTCAGCCGCTGTGGCCGGATTTGGGCAATCAGTAGGGACTGTGTAACCCAGGGGTTTCAAACACGCGGCCCGTCAGGCTGCTTCGTGCGGCCCCCAGGCCCGTGCCAGTGTTCACTATCGCGGCCGGTGCAGGGGCCGCAGCCACTGTCTGCACTTTTTTAGATGAGTGTTTTGCCGGCGCTGCGTTCTCAGAGGCAAGGACTGTGCGCGCGCAGCGCCGGCAAAACAACCATCTGATCTGACATAAATCGCTGCCAGGGGCTGCGGTCCCTGCACCGGCCGCGATAGTCACCGGGGGCACGGCCTGCAGACAGCAAGAAGCAGAGATGAGGAGCCGAGGGAACGCGGGACAGGTGAGAAGAATGGTGTTTTTTTATTTCTTGTGTATGTGAAGGACGGCACATTAACCCCTTAGCGACCTATGACGTACTGGGTACATCATGGCTCCCTGGTACTTAAGGACCCATGACATACCCAGTACGTCATGGCAAAATCGCAGCCCCGGTGGCTACGATCGCTGTTTGCATTGCAAATAGCAAATACCTTAGATTCGGGGAGGAGGGGATCTCAGGAGGGGTGGTGTCTCCTCCCCGGACCTACGGAGGCTGTGATTGGCTGTGCGGCGTTCGTCAACCAATCACAGCCACTGTACTGTTCCAGCCATTGAAAATGGCTGTAACATTGAAATCCAGCCCTGATCAGTGCAGCTGTAGCACCGATCATTGGCTGGAGCTGGGTGACCTCAGTTTCACCCGCCCCCAGCTCTGATTGGAGAGACCGGCCTTGTGACCGATCTGTCCAATCACTGTGGATCTGGGGCCAGAGACCGCCCCCTCAGCTTCACTCAGGAATCTGTGGGTGGAAGGAAGCCGAGAACGATCGGTAAATTATCACCTTTCACCCGCCGCCCATTACTACGAGATGGGGACATTACTATAGAATAGGGACAAGGTGGGCACATGTCTATAGAATAGGGACAAGGTGGGCACATGTCTATAGGATGGGGACAAGGTGGGCACATGTCTATAGAATAGGGACAAGGTGGACACATGTCTATAGGATGGGGACAAGGTGGGCACATGTCTATAGAATAGGGACAAGGTGGGCACATGACTATAGGATGGGGACAAGGTGGGCACATGACTATAGGATGGGGACAAGGTGGGCACATTACTATAGGATGGGGACAAGGTGGGCAAATGTCTATAGAATAGGGACAAGGTGGGCACATGACTATAGGATGGGGACAAGGTGGGCACATGACTATAGGATGGGGACAAGGTGGGCACATTACTATAGGATGGGGACAAGGTGGGCAAATGTCTATAGAATAGGGACAAGGTGGGCACATGTCTATAGGATGGGGACAAGGTGGGCACATGACTATAGCATGGGGACAAGGTGGGCACATGTCTATAGGATGGGGACAAGGTGGGCACATGTCTATAGGATGGGGACAAGGTGGGCACATGTCTATAGCATGGGGACAAGGTGGGCACATGACTATAGGATGGGAACAAGGTGGGCACATGTCTATAGAATGGGGACAAGGTGGGCACATGACTATAGCATGGGGACAAGGTGGGCACATGTCTATAGGATGGGGACAAGGTGGGCACATGTCTATAGGATGGGGACAAGGTGGGCACATGACTATAGGATGGGGACAAGGTGGGCACATGTCTATAGGATGGGGACAAGGTGGGCACTTGACTATAGGATGGGGACAAGGTGGGCACATGTCTACAGGATGGGGACAAGGTGGGCACATGACTATAGGATGGGGACAAGGTGGGCACATGTCTATAGGATGGGGACAAGGTGGGCACATGTCTATAGGATGGGGACAAGGCGGGCACATGTCTATAAGATAGGGACAAGGTGGGCACATGTCTATAGCATGGGGACAAGGTGGGCACATGTCTATAGCATGGGAACAAGGTGGGCACATTACTATAGGATGGGGACAAGGTGGGGACACATGTCTATAGAATGGGGACAAGGTGGGCACATGACTATAGCATGGGGATAAGGTGGGCACATGACTATAGGATGGGGACAAGGTGGGCACATGTCTATAGCATGGGAACAAGGTGGGCACATGTCTATAGGATGGGGACAAGGTGGGCACATGTCTATAGGATGGGGACAAGGTGGGCACATGTCTATAGAATAGGGACAAGGTGGGCACATGTCTATAGGATGGGGACAAGGTGGGCACATGTCTATAGAATAGGGACAAGGTGGGCACATGTCTATAGAATAGGGACAAGGTGGGCACATGACTATAGGATGGGGACAAGGTGGGCACATGACTATAGGATGGGGACAAGGTGGGCACATGACTATAGGATGGGGACAAGGTGGGCACATTACTATAGGATGGGGACAAGGTGGGCAAATGTCTATAGAATAGGGACAAGGTGGGCACATGTCTATAGGATGGGGACAAGGTGGGCACATGACTATAGCATGGGGACAAGGTGGGCACATGTCTATAGGATGGGGACAAGGTGGGCACATGACTATAGGATGGGGACAAGGTGGGCACATGACTATAGCATGGGGACAAGGTGGGCACATGACTATAGGATGGGGACAAGGTGGGCACATGACTATAGGATGGGGACAAGGTGGGCACATTACTATAGGATGGGGACAAGGTGGGCAAATGTCTATAGAATAGGGACAAGGTGGGCACATGTCTATAGGATGGGGACAAGGTGGGCACATGACTATAGCATGGGGACAAGGTGGGCACATGTCTATAGGATGGGGACAAGGTGGGCACATGACTATAGGATGGGGACAAGGTGGGCACATGACTATAGCATGGGGACAAGGTGGTCACATGTCTATAGGATGGGGACAAGGTGGGCACATGACTATAGGATGGGGACAAGGTGGGCACATGTCTATAGGATGGGGACAAGGTGGGCACATGTCTATAGGATGGGGACAAGGTGGGCACATGTCTATAGGATGGGGACAAGGTGGGCACATGTCTATAGCATGGGGACAAGGTGGGCACATGTCTATAGTATGGGGACAAGGTGGGCACATGACTATAGGATGGGAACAAGGTGGGCACATGTCTATAGAATGGGGACAAGGTGGGCACATGACTATAGCATGGGGACAAGGTGGGCACATGTCTATAGGATGGGGACAAGATGGGCACATGTCTATAGGATGGGGACAAGGTGGGCACATGACTATAGGATGGGGACAAGGTGGGCACATGTCTATAGGATGAGGACAAGGTGGGCACTTGACTATAGGATGGGGACAAGGTGGGCACATGTCTATAGGATGGGGACAAGATGGGCACATGTCTATAGGATGGGGACAAGGTGGGCACATGTCTATAAGATAGGGACAAGGTGGGCACATGTCTATAGCATGGGGACAAGGTGGGCACATGTCTATAGCATGGGGACAAGGTGGGCACATGTCTATAGCATGGGAACAAGGTGGGCACATTACTATAGGATGGGGACAAGGTGGACACATGTCTATAGGATGGGGACAAGGTGGGCACATGACTATATCATGGGGATAAGGTGGGCACATGACTATAGGATGGGGACAAGGTGGGCACATGTCTATAGCATGGGGACAAGGTGGGCACATGTCTATAGGATGGGGACAAGGTGGGCACATGTCTATAGGATGGGGACAAGGCGGGCACATGTCTATAGCATGGGGACAAGGTGGGCACATGTCTATAGCATGGGGACAAGGTGGGCACATGTCTATAGCATGGGAACAAGGTGGGCACATTACTATAGGATGGGAACAAGGTGGACACATGTCTATAGGATGGGGACAAGGTGGGCACATGACTATAGCATGGGGATAAGGTGAGCACATGACTATAGGATGGGGACAAGGTGGGCACATGACTATAGGATGAGGACAAGGTGGGCACATGACTATAGGATGGGGGACAAGGTAGGCACATGACTACAGAATAGGGACAAGGTGGGCACATGACTATAGGATGGGGACAAGGTGGACACATGACTATAGGATGGGGGACAAGGTAGGCACATGACTACAGAATAGGGACAAGGTGGGCACATGACTATAGGATGGGGACAAGGTGGGCACATGACTATAGCATGGGGATAAGGTGGGCACATGACTATAGGATGGGGACAAGGTGGGCACATGTCTATAGCATGGGAACAAGGTGGGCACATGTCTATAGGATGGGGACAAGGTGGGCACATGTCTATAGGATGGGGACAAGGTGGGCACATGTCTATAGAATAGGGACAAGGTGGGCACATGTCTATAGGATGGGGACAAGGTGGGCACATGTCTATAGAATAGGGACAAGGTGGGCACATGTCTATAGAATAGGGACAAGGTGGGCACATGACTATAGGATGGGGACAAGGTGGGCACATTACTATAGGATGGGGACAAGGTGGGCAAATGTCTATAGAATAGGGACAAGGTGGGCACATGACTATAGGATGGGGACAAGGTGGGCACATGACTATAGGATGGGGACAAGGTGGGCACATGACTATAGGATGGGGACAAGGTGGGCACATTACTATAGGATGGGGACAAGGTGGGCAAATGTCTATAGAATAGGGACAAGGTGGGCACATGTCTATAGGATGGGGACAAGGTGGGCACATGACTATAGCATGGGGACAAGGTGGGCACATGTCTATAGGATGGGGACAAGGTGGGCACATGACTATAGGATGGGGACAAGGTGGGCACATGACTATAGCATGGGGACAAGGTGGGCACATGACTATAGGATGGGGACAAGGTGGGCACATGACTATAGGATGGGGACAAGGTGGGCACATTACTATAGGATGGGGACAAGGTGGGCAAATGTCTATAGAATAGGGACAAGGTGGGCACATGTCTATAGGATGGGGACAAGGTGGGCACATGACTATAGCATGGGGACAAGGTGGGCACATGTCTATAGGATGGGGACAAGGTGGGCACATGACTATAGGATGGGGACAAGGTGGGCACATGACTATAGCATGGGGACAAGGTGGTCACATGTCTATAGGATGGGGACAAGGTGGGCACATGTCTATAGGATGGGGACAAGGTGGGCACATGTCTATAGGATGGGGACAAGGTGGGCACATGTCTATAGGATGGGGACAAGGTGGGCACATGTCTATAGCATGGGGACAAGGTGGGCACATGTCTATAGTATGGGGACAAGGTGAGCACATGACTATAGGATGGGAACAAGGTGGGCACATGTCTATAGGATGGGGACAAGGTGGGCACATGTCTATAGGATGGGGACAAGGTGGGCACATGTCTATAGGATGGGGACAAGGTGGGCACATGTCTATAGCATGGGGACAAGGTGGGCACATGTCTATAGTATGGGGACAAGGTGGGCACATGACTATAGGATGGGAACAAGGTGGGCACATGTCTATAGAATGGGGACAAGGTGGGCACATGACTATAGCATGGGGACAAGGTGGGCACATGTCTATAGGATGGGGACAAGATGGGCACATGTCTATAGGATGGGGACAAGGTGGGCACATGACTATAGGATGGGGACAAGGTGGGCACATGTCTATAGGATGAGGACAAGGTGGGCACTTGACTATAGGATGGGGACAAGGTGGGCACATGTCTATAGGATGGGGACAAGGTGGGCACATGACTATAGGATGGGGACAAGGTGGGCACATGTCTATAGGATGGGGACAAGGTGGGCACATGTCTATAGCATGGGGACAAGGTGGGCACATGTCTATAGCATGGGGACAAGGTGGGCACATGTCTATAGCATGGGAACAAGGTGGGCACATTACTATAGGATGGGGACAAGGTGGACACATGTCTATAGGATGGGGACAAGGTGGGCACATGACTATAGCATGGGGATAAGGTGGGCACATGACTATAGGATGGGGACAAGGTGGGCACATGTCTATAGCATGGGGACAAGGTGGGCACATGTCTATAGGATGGGGACAAGGTGGGCACATGTCTATAGGATGGGGACAAGGCGGGCACATGTCTATAGCATGGGGACAAGGTGGGCACATGTCTATAGCATGGGGACAAGGTGGGCACATGTCTATAGCATGGGAACAAGGTGGGCACATTACTATAGGATGGGAACAAGGTGGACACATGTCTATAGGATGGGGACAAGGTGGGCACATGACTATAGCATGGGGATAAGGTGAGCACATGACTATAGGATGGGGACAAGGTGGGCACATGACTATAGGATGAGGACAAGGTGGGCACATGACTATAGGATGGGGGACAAGGTAGGCACATGACTACAGAATAGGGACAAGGTGGGCACATGACTATAGGATGGGGACAAGGTGGACACATGACTATAGGATGGGGGACAAGGTAGGCACATGACTACAGAATAGGGACAAGGTGGGCACATGACTATAGGATGGGGACAAGGTGGGCACATGACTATAGCATGGGGATAAGGTGGGCACATGACTATAGGATGGGGACAAGGTGGGCACATGTCTATAGCATGGGAACAAGGTGGGCACATGTCTATAGGATGGGGACAAGGTGGGCACATGTCTATAGGATGGGGACAAGGTGGGCAAATGTCTATAGAATAGGGACAAGGTAGGCACATGACTATAGGATGGGGACAAGGTGGGCACATGACTATAGGATGGGGACAAGGTGGGCACATTACTATAGGATGGGGACAAGGTGGGCAAATGTCTATAGAATAGGGACAAGGTGGGCACATGTCTATAGGATGGGGACAAGGTGGGCACATGACTATAGCATGGGGACAAGGTGGGCACATGACTATAGAATAGGGACAAGGTGGGCACATGACTATAGGATGTGGACAAGGTGGGCACATGACTATAGCATGGGGACAAGGTGGGCAAATGTCTATAGAATAGGGACAAGGTAGGCACATGACTATAGGATGGGGACAAGGTGGGCACATGACTATAGGATGGGGACAAGGTGGGCACATTACTATAGGATGGGGACAAGGTGGGCAAATGTCTATAGAATAGGGACAAGGTGGGCACATGTCTATAGGATGGGGACAAGGTGGGCACATGACTATAGCATGGGGACAAGGTGGGCACATGACTATAGAATAGGGACAAGGTGGGCACATGACTATAGGATGTGGACAAGGTGGGCACATGACTATAGCATGGGGACAAGGTGGGCACATGTCTATAGGATGGGGACAAGGTGGGCACATGACTATAGGATGGGGACAAGGTGGGCACATGTCTATAGGATGGGGACAAGGTGGGCACATGTCTATAGGATGGGGACAAGGTGGGCACATGTCTATAGGATGGGGACAAGGTGGGCACATGTCTATAGCATGGGGACAAGGTGGGCACATGTCTATAGTATGGGGACAAGGTGGGCACATGACTATAGGATGGGAACAAGGTGGGCACATGTCTATAGAATGGGGACAAGGTGGGCACATGACTATAGCATGGGGACAAGGTGGGCACATGTCTATAGGATGGGGACAAGGTGGGCACATGTCTATAGGATGGGGACAAGGTGGGCACATGACTATAGGATGGGGACAAGGTGGGCACATGTCTATAGGATGAGGACAAGGTGGGCACTTGACTATAGGATGGGGACAAGGTGGGCACATGTCTATAGGATGGGGACAAGGTGGGCACATGACTATAGGATGGGGACAAGGTGGGCACATGTCTATAGGATGGGGACAAGGTGGGCACATGTCTATAGGATGGGGACAAGGTGGGCACATGTCTATAAGATAGGGACAAGGTGGGCACATGTCTATAGCATGGGGACAAGGTGGGCACATGTCTATAGCATGGGGACAAGGTGGGCACATGTCTATAGCATGGGAACAAGGTGGGCACATGTCTATAGCATGGGAACAAGGTGGGCACATTACTATAGGATGGGGACAAGGTGGACACATGACTATAGCATGGGGATAAGGTGGACACATGTCTATAGGATGGGGACAAGGTGGGCACATGTCTATAGGATGGGGACAAGGTGGGCACATGTCTATAGGATGGGGACAAGGTGGGCACATGTCTATAGGATGGGGACAAGGCGGGCACATGTCTATAGCATGGGGACAAGGTGGGCACATGTCTATAGCATGGGGACAAGGTGGGCACATGTCTATAGCATGGGAACAAGGTGGGCACCTTACTATAGGATGGGAACAAGGTGGACACATGTCTATAGGATGGGGACAAGGTGGGCACATGAATATAGCATGGGGATAAGGTGAGCACATGACTATAGGATGGGGACAAGGTGGGCACATGACTATAGGATGGGGACAAGGTGGGCACATGACTATAGGATGGGGGACAAGGTAGGCACATGACTACAGAATAGGGACAAGGTGGGCACATGACTATAGGATGGGGACAAGGTGGGCACATGACTATAGGATGGGGACATTACTAAAAGATGGGGACATTACAAGGATGGGCATAATACTATTGGATGGGGACATTACTATAGAATAGGGACAAGGCTGGGGTCATTACTATAGGATAGGGAACATTACTAAAGGATATTGGCCAAAATTTCTATATAGTGATAATTGTAACACTATTAGTTACAAGAAAGGGATAAAATGTAAAAAAAAAAAAAACAAAATAAGGCATGACTTTTTTTTAACATCAAATTTTTTTTTTTTTAGATTTAACCATAGAATGTGCACATTTGTTATAATAAACAAGTGAAAAATGTTGAAAATCAGTCATCCAAAGGTGTGTAAAAAAATATATATGGTACCAATAAAAATGTCACTTTGTCCTGCAAAGAATGCGGCCCCCCAAATTATTTTTTTCCTTGGTGCGGCCCATACACCCAGCCAAGTTTGAGACCCCTGGTGTAACCGCTTACCCTCTCTTCACGTGGGATTTCAATCTCACGCACTCGCACCGCCATCGCCAGGCTCCGCATCTCTTCCCTCCAGTGGTTCAGTATAAACAGGAACTGCATTCGCATTCTCCTACACAGCTGCTCCGTCTCTTCCTCTATCCATGTCGCGGTCCCGGGAACAGCACGTTCCGGTGACCAGCTCCGTTCCGCCATCTTGCCACTGCGTTGTCCAGGAACGTTATCGCAGAGTCCTGGTGTTCCTGCTCCACTTCCGCTGTGGTTACATTCTGTCACCCTGGTCGGGTAGAGGCAGCGCCGCCGCGCTTCCAGCGTCTTGGCGGCGACATCTCTGCGTGCCCCCTTGGTCTTTTCTAAGCACTCTTTCGCATGCTGTGGCCCTCTGGGAACTTCCGGTTCCGGCCTCATGCGCCCTGGGGCCAGCCTCACACTCGGGAGGCCATAACAACTGACTACATCTAACATCAGCCCCAGGCGTCCCCTAAACTGCAGTGGCGGTCACCCCTGACCGCAAATACCGAGAGTGGCGTCACAAATCCCCCATTGAATGTAACCTACCTGTGACCAGAAGATTTCCAAGCCCGTAGAGACCCTGCGGCGTCCTGCATCAGAAGGTAATGCGGGCTCCACAGAGTCACACTCTACCTCCTACTCCTTCCACTCCTTTTTACTTCTCCTTTTACTTTTTCACTTTCCCCAATCAATCCCCCAAATGGACGGCCCTATTCCCTTCAGGCACCCCAATGGTGTGTCTGGTGGGTGTGGTGCAAAGTGTTCCTAGGGTTTTGACTGGCTCTGATCTTAGCAACACCAAAGAACAGGGATCCGTAACCAAGGAGGGTGGATACTGTAATGAAGGGCAGATTGTACAATACCCTGTGATGACCTGATAAGGCAGGGCATCACAACAGCAGCACCAGGACAGGTAAGTATACAAGGTCATGCTGTCTGTATGCTATCCGGATGTCACATGGATAGCACACGAACAGCACACAGAGAACACACAAACGACCATACGGACCTGCACCACAGACCTTCACACGTGTGTTTAATGCACAGACCTGTGAAGGGGGCCAAATTCTATATAACCCTGCCCACACCACTGATTGACAGTTTTTTGTGAAGACTGTGCACAGGTAGATAACTGCCAATCAGTGGTGGAGGCAAGGTTATACAAGGATCATAAATATGGAATATTACCTGGCAGCAGGTTTACAAGTCTGCTGGTGATACTCTCCTGCTCATAAATCAGTGATTTTTTATTTTTTTATTAAAACTACATCAAACAGCCCAGTAAGTGACACATCGTTGGAATCATGGTCTCTGTCTCTATGTTATGCTCTCATGTTAGGTGGCAAAAGGCTGTTGACAGATTCCCTTTAATCCCAGTAATTATTCTGGCATTACTTTACATTAATATAAGTATTTTATTCATACAACTAGAGAATCGTGATAAACAGAGCACAGACAGGAAACTGATGAAGAGCATGGAATTGCGGAAGGATGCAGAAAAAAAGTGGTAGGAGCACTACATGGCCAATAAGTCTCCTTACACCAGCATGGTACTCTCCACAAAGAGAAGCAATCCGTCTTAAACACTCAGTCAGAAGCCATTAACCTAGCCAATAATCTGCACACAAAGACTGATGGCACTCCCTAATGTGCAGTGTGAACAGCTGCATAACTGAACATGAAATACAATGATAAAAAAAAAGACAGTTGAACTCTGTAATGCTAAAGCATGCAAACCATGAATGTAAGAATATAGACATACATTACTGCTAAGGGAAATCTAAGAAAAAAATGAGATATTTAGCATTCAAAATTCAAATTCATGGTTATTTCTATATCTGTCTAGTAGACATGTCAAGGCAATCTCATATACTAGATACCTGCTTTGAACTGAAGCCTCTCTCTGGGTTTATAAACCTCCTGTGTATGTGACACGCCCACATAGGGGCCTGGGGTTACTCGTTACCGGGCCGCGGTTCTGTTTCTGGAACGCTACAGTGGCGGCAATGCCAAAAAGGGGGAGAATAGTAATAGTAGTTTGTGACGCCACCTGTTGCACTCGGCCACTTATAGCTGACGCTGCGGGATAGGACCTCTGGGACAGATAATGACTCAGCTTGGTTGGTATGCACTCCATAGGTAGAGCTGGGCCCCAGGGTGGGTAGTAGGTGATGGTGGGGATGCAGGGCCGGAGGCGCAGGCGAATAACGGAGCGACACAGGGATGTAGTCTCAAGGTTTTTACTCACTGTAGCAGGTTCCAAGGTAACACGACTAGTGAGTAACCGCCTTTGGAGTGCTGGGGTTTCACTGTGATGGGCTCCAGTCGATCCCAGGTAGCTCGGAGGTCAAGACCGGTGCACCCTTCTGTGTTCCTTCCCTGTTCGTCTTCCTGCGTTGACTTCTCACCCGCCTGTCCCGCGCCTACGCACAAAGTGCCCTGAGCCGGTGTCCGCGGACCCTGTTGGGTGGCTTGAAGCTCTATCCCTTGGCCCTATGTGGTCACCTTCTAGTGGATTCGTGTGTGGAGTTGGCTTTGGAACTAGATGTGTCCTTAGCCTCTGGTTTTATTAGCGGAGCACGTTGGTTCTTCTCCTCTAGTCTAGAGGCTAGTCCCCGTTCGGAGGCCAAGTCCCTCTATTCCAATATCTTGTATGTGGAACAAAGCCATGGGAGTATGACGCACTTCCCGTGGTCTCTAGGACCCTTTCTGTCTTGTGCCTGGGTCGAGCTGCACCAGCTCCAGACCACAGGTCTTCACTCCTCCACTGCTCCTTCTTGACTCTCTGACACTACAATGTGCCTTCACTAACTGGACTCTACCCCCAGGCCCTGTTGGATTAGTGGGAGGGAGGTACCATCACCAGTGGTGGCTATACATAGCATTAATGGAACCAAGCCCTAACCCTGACCCGGTGGAGAGCTTCTAATTTAGAGTGTTGTGTGCATAACGGTGGATGACCTCTTCCTTACCCAGGATGGAGCACCACACCTCTGGCTGAGGTGCAGTACCTCAGTGGTGACTAAAGCCTCAGGGGCGCCACATATGGGCAAGTAGGAACCTACTATTAGAGAATAAAATCACATGTGGCTAATTGGGGAGGGTGCACAGTTAGAAGGTATGACTCCCTAAAACTAGGCAAAAAAACTGATAGCACTCAATAACATGCACTATGAACAGGTGCATAACTGAACATGACATACGAGACAAAAAAAGACAATTATATCTGTAATGCTAAAGCATGAAAACCATGAATGTAAGAATATAGACATGCAATACTGCAAAAAGGAAATCTAAGAAAAAATTGAGATATTTAGCATACAAAAATGGCAATTTCTATATCTGTCCAGTAGCCAAGTCAACACAATCTCATATTACTGGGTACCTACTCTGAACTGAACATTACAGAGTGCAACTGTCTCTTTTTTGTCATTTTATGTCATGTTCAGTTATGCACCTGTTCATACCGCAGGTTCGGGAGTGCCATCATTCTTTTTATTTAGATAATGGGGTTGTGGCGCCCCTGAGGCTCAATCGCCACAAGGTATTGCATCTGATTTAAGCTGCAATACTCATTCGGGTAAGAAGAGGTTAACCACTGGTGTTTTCTAGTTTACGCAACACATCCAGCAAGGGAAAATCCCAGTTGCTGGGACAACCACTGGTGAGTCATCAGAAAGGTGGGGATTGCACTGAGGGAGTAGGAACACACAAACCAGTTGCACTTTAGTTCAGTCTGTGACACAGAAGAGAGAACAGCTTCAGACAGAGAAGAGCAAGGCCTCCGGGGGGAAGTCGAACGGCTCCACCCAGAGGGGCAGATAGAGAGAAGCAGGAGACTACCAGGTGGAGCTGTGAGACAGAGGAGTAACACAGTAGCTGGAGGGTGAGCCCAAACAGCCCCTTCCGGACTGGCGCCACACAGTGTGCAGAAGCCCTAGGGTAGAACATACTCCACATTGGACTACCAGAATCTGCAGGGAAGGGGGGATTTCACGTCCCATTGCCCACCACCAAAAGTCCCGGGGCACCAGCAGCATATAGAGACAGGAGCCACGGCCACGGTTGGGTCCATAACACGTTTCGCAGTGCCTGCATACGGGACGGCAACTAAAGCCAAGGACACTGGGGTCCCCAAGTAGCTCCACGCCACGGGGATCCACACTACAAGGCGCAAGCAGGAAGGTCTCACACGCTTCACAACAGAGGTGGTGACCTCTGATTCATCTGGGATCGACTGGGGCCCATCACGGTGATGACCGGCACTCTGAGGGCACAGCACACTAACTGTAAGTAAAATACCTGGAACCGCAGCCCCTGTGTGAGACTCTGATTTGCCAGCGCCGCCGCCCCGCGTTTCGCTGCCAACGGCCCTTCCCCCGTCACCACCATCCTCCCTGGGGCTCGCCTACCTGTGGGGAGCTGGACTATCTGAGCTGCGCTGCCATCAGCCCCGGAGGAGAGTAACATCTTGCAGTGGCGGCTAATCCCTGGCCATGCAAGCATTATACATGGAGGAGTATGGGGATGCATAATACAATTTGAAGATTTATGGGGTTGCATTATAATACATATAGGACTATGGTGGCTACATTATAATATATGGAGGACTATGGAGCCTACCTTATATGTGACGCACTGGACTATCCAGGTTGTCCCACGTAGACACAACCACACAACACCCCCTTCCCGGTTAGGTAACACCAGCCAAACTTAAAAACCTTGTCACCACCCTCAAGGTTTGATGTCCACACCAGGGGGGTGGAGCCAGGAGGTTGGCTCCACCCACTGAGGAGTTCACAGGCCTGGAGGCGGGAACCTAAGTAGTCAAGTTCAGACTCTGCAAGAGTCTAGTTCAAGTGGATGTGGAGAGCAGTCGAGGTCACGGGCAGTTCTGTGTCCGTGCCCTGAGAAGAGACTAGCTGGTGACTGGGTCAGAGCCCCAGTCACCATTGGCAAGGAGGTAGACGGTGATGGCCGCCTGCAGGAGACCGGGAATACGACCGGTGGAACCATAAGGGACTGGGACAGGGTAGAGGCCCGCTGGAACCGAACCGGGGAGCCAACTGGATACCGGAGCACCAAGCAGGGTACTCAGACCCAGCACAAAGCTCTAAATCGACAGGGCCGAGTCGAATCAACTAATTGCGGGCTGGACTTAAGGACCTACCCCACACAAGTCCCTTTAGAAGACAACAACCCAACCATACCGGGTAACGCCACCACCAAGGCATAGAGACCCAAAGGGTCAGCGTCTGAGGGCAAACGGGCTCCTCCGGCATATACCAGTCGGGGCGCAGACTACCGGTGTCTAAGCACAGGAGTTAAAACATTTACACAGAGGTGCAGGAGAAAGGTGGAGACCACCAACCTAATCTGGAAGAAGCTGCAGCCGGCTGCGGGCCCCGTTCATCACTCCATTTGGTTTACCAGCGACTCCAGTGTCTTGTGTCAGAGTGAGTACACCAGTGCCATCAGGCACCGCACCGCACCGCGACACTTCACCCTGCACCCCGGCCCTCTCCTACCAGGCCCCGGGACCAACAACCCCTACCCACGGAGGGGTCAACACCTAGCTGCGCCATTACACCGCTCCCGGGATCTCCACACCTTCACCGCAGCGGTGGTGTCCACAATCACCACAACCCGTGGGTGGCGTCACGAACTGTCATTCCAAATCAAACACCCAAATCCCCGCGTGTAGCGCCAACTCCCTTGCTAGAGCGACGTGACCCCCGGGTCCGTGAGAACCTCGAGCCACCACCCGCAGTACGAGCACGGATCCGAGCGGCTCGGCGGTCGCAGCCGAGCCCGCGGGGCGGTACACATCCATGGACTATGGGGATGCATTATAAAACATGGAGGCCTATGTGGTGCAGTATAATATATGGAGTACTATGGGGTGAATTATAATAGATGGAGAATTATGGGGTGAATTATAATACATGGAGAACTATGAGAAATTAATTTTAATAATTGAAGCTATGATGGCTACTTTATACATGGAGGACTATGGGGTTGCATTATAATATATGGAGGATTGTGTGGTGCAGTATAATATTTGGAGGACTATGGAGTGAATTATAATACACGGAGAACTATGGGAAATGCATTATAATACATGGAGGACTATGGAGGTGCATTCTAATATATGAAGGGTTATATGGGACCCTTCATACTATATGGAAGGCTATGTGGGGGCCATTATAGTATTTGGAGAACAATATACAAGGGGGGACAAAGATACAAGCAGGGGATGGGAACGTTTTGTGCTGAGGGAAAAAGGCTCTTTCCCTCAACACCCAGCTTTCCCATGCTCTGCTATACATCTTCTCTAAGGACCCAGCTTTCCCATGCTCTGATATGGGAAAGCTGAGTGCTGAGGGAAAGATGCATAGCAGAGCATGGGGAAGCTGGGTGCCGAGGACAAGATGGATATCAGAACATAGGAAAGCTGGGTGCTGATAGAGGGATTTCAGATCATAGGAAACTTGGGTGCTGTGGGAAAGAGCCAAGTGTCAGTGTCATTATCCTGTAGCTCAAGAGTCAGTGTCATTATCCCGTACCTCAAGTGTCAGTGTACATGGAGAGGGGGGGCCCAGGTCTGAACTTTGCACCGAGGCCCATGAAACTCTAGTTACGCCACTGAATATACTGTACACATACCTGCCAACCATCCCTAATCCAGCAAAATAGTCCTGATTTCGTGGACCTGTCCCAGGAGGTTAGACTTCATCTGTATCTGTGTTTGCAGAACACAACTATACTGTAGCTTTATATAATGGTGCAGCAAGGTTTCCAACTTGTTTTTCTTTTCTGTTTCTGGAAATCATTCTTTACAAACATTGGAAAAACCATAAAAAATAATTAAGATTTAACTAATACATGCTTACATCCCCTAAGTCTGATATAAAACATCTGAATTCACTGCTAACAGTGAAATGAATATAGTTAGTCATAATAATATATTCAAGTTTCTCAGGCTTAAAAAAAAGAGTCACATGGCTGCATCTGAGAGAAGCTCAGTAGCAGAGGGAAAGGCCACACAGGCAAGTGGCATATACATGGGTGTCGGCGGCATCAAACTTTCTGGAAGGACTGTGCGGACATCATATTGTTGGTGGGGGGGGGCAGTGAGGCTATCATACTGTGTGGGGGACATTGGGTGCATATTGTAGTGTTTGTTGTATTGACTATAGGGAACATCATACTGGATATAGGGGACACTGGAGCCATCATACTGTGTGGGGGAACACTGGGGCATCATATTGTGTAGGAGACACTGAGGGTATCATACTGTGTGTGTGTAGAGGACACTGGGGCATCATATTGTGTGTGGGACACTGGGATTATCATACTATGTGTGGGAGACTCTGGGACATCAAACTGTGTGTGGGGGACACTGGGGCATCATACTTTGTGTGGGGACAAGGGGGGCATCATACTGTGTGTGGGACACTGGAGACACTGTACTTTGTATTGGGACACGGGGCATCATATTTTGTGTCGGGACACTAGGAGCATTCTACTGTGTGGCAGTGAAAGTACTGTGGTTGGCATCATACTATCTCTAGAGTACACAGTATATGTCCCTCTTTCCTAATTTTGAAAGCTGGAAAGTATCAATGGTTCATTTATACCAATGTTCTATAGGTACATCTGGACTCTTTATAACACACAAATACACACTTATTATCCTGGCAAATGTGGTTTTACCAGACTTTAGAAAAAAATCTGTTTTGTAGGCTAGTATTATTTTTGAATTATAATTATTGAATTATAATTATTATTATATAATTATTATTATTATAATTATATTATTATTATTATTATTGTGTCAGGTGCCATTGCTGCTGGGTCCGCTCTCTCACTAATTTTCTGTCAGTCTTTGCTATAGATATTTTTGATGTGGAGCATGTTCTTAGGAATTCCTGCAAATAGAAGAAAATGCCCTCTTTTTTGTGAGGTTACAAAGCAATTTAGCAAAAAGCTCTCATCTATCAAATACTTTAAAACTGTGAACTCAGAGAATAGATGGGTGCAAGTGTCCTCCTGAACCAAAGCAGATGGAGGCAAAGTACCTGACAATTACTGAGGGCTGAAGGAACTCTTATCTGCTGTAAAACACTCTGACACTTCACATGTTCATTTCCCAAAATAAGACAAGTTTGTCAATCTATGGACTAGTTAAAAAGGTTTTCAACTACTAGGTAACTGATGACTTATCTCTGAGATAGGTAATCAATATCAGATCAGAGGGGGTCTAGCCACAAAGGTTATAGCCAGGATAAGTTTATAGAGGTTGTCAGTCTTAGATCATTAGTATAGAGAATATTAATAGGGTGGTAGACAGAGATGAGGGAGGAGAGGTAGGGCGGTACAGTACTCTGGACATTGTGTGGGTGAGAATTCTAAGTTATACTCTGTAGTGAATGGGCAACCAGGGCAATGACTGGCACAGAGTGGAGGCATCAGTGTAAGGGCTGGACCAGAAATATGAAATTAGTTACAATATTCAGAACAGATTAGAGAGGGGAAAGTTTAGTAAGAGAGAAACTGAATAATAGAGAGTTGCAACTGTCCAGGCGAGAATGAATAACAGTACTAGTCAAAGGTAAGAAATTGTTGAATTCTAGAGATGTTTGGGAGGTGTAGGTGATCTGAGCGAGTGAGTGATCAGATGTAGGGAGTGAAGGAAAGATCAGAGTCATATATAAACTCAAGATATCGAGTGGGCTGCTTGGGATTTATGGTAGACCCACACATGGAAATAGTAATATTGGGTTTAGGTAAATTAGTAGAGGGTTGCCAATGAGTTCAGTTTTTGGCAGATTCATTTTTAGATAGAGGGAAGACATGATGTTGGAGACAGCGGACAGGTAATTACTGATATTTTGTAGTAATACAGGGGTGATGTCAGGAAAAAAGGTGTATAATTGGTGTCATCAGCATATACAGATGATACTGAAAACCGAATCTGCTGATGCTTGGTTCGTCCACTGCAATGTATAGAGAGAATAGGAGGGGATCTAGGACTGAATGACTTAACCCTGTGGAACCCTGACCGTAAGGGGAAGAGGAGGGGAAAAGGAGGTAGCAAACAATATACTGAAGGAGCTGTTCTTTTCTAGCTTGTTCACTCTTTTGTTTCCAATTCTAAAGTTGTAATGTGACGCCCTGACAAAATCAGGGTGTCACAGATGACTGCACCCCTCTTCCAGGTGCAGGATTCCCTCCTCCTTGGCCTTCCATCACAACCCCACACAGGTACATACACAAGCCACAAAAGCCTAGTCAACCCCCCAGGACAATAGGGACACACCACAATAGGGACACACCAGTGGGCGGGGCCATGCAGATGGTGACGCCCACCTAGGGGTTCTGAGGTGTCAAGGGGAGGGAACAACAGTTGAACAGTGAGGAGTTGAGAGGAGACAGTGGAAGAGAGAGGAGTAAAGTGGTAGTCGGGGGTTGTCGCTCCCGGACTACCGGACTACCTGAGCTGACTAGGTGGAAAATGGCAGAGCAGGGCCACAGGCGACTGAGATCCATTCGTGGGAGACTTAAGTGAATCGGGGCAGGGTTGTAGCCCGCTGGTGCCGACAGCGGGAATCCAGTCCGGAGGACGTGCACAGTCGGGGTACCAGGACCCTAGGGCGAGGACAGCTGCAAGCACCTTTCCAATTAACCAGCAGGGGACGAGATTCCAAGTCTTGTGCCACTACCAGCCCAGATAGAGCAAGATGGAAGCCCAACACGGGGGATAGGGCGTCTGCAAGTGCCTTCAAAAATCCCATGAGTCAGCTCTCACGGGCCATAGCTCTCACGGAAAAGTCACCGGGAGCGGACTTACCCCGTTTCATGCAGCATAGTCAACACACGAGACACCAATTTAAGTGCAGGGGGAAGGGCCCCTGTCCTGTCCACCAGTGTGCGGGACCCGAGCACACCCCTCCGGAGGCTACCGGTTGCCAGCAGTTGGTTTACTATATGGACTTTGTGTGATTTTATTCGAAACAGTGAGTACACCGGTATCATCCGGTCCAGCCCTGCAGACTGTGTCCCAGCACTCCACCTACACCTGGGCCCCGGGGCAACACCTCCCCTACCCGTGGAGGTACCATCCTGCTGCCCCGCTCCATCATCCCTGGACATCCCATACCAAGGCAGCGGCGGTGTCACCAACAATCACCGCAACCCATGGGTGGCGTAACTGACAAACTCTACCCTGTAACTAACCCCTCCTTTGCACTTACGGGCGAAGGATGGCTGCGCGAGCCCGGGTCTGGCTGCTACTTGAGCCAGAGCAACCGCCCGGATCCGAGCGTCTCGAGCAGCCCCCCTGCTGTTGTCTGTCCCCCGCCTGCAACAGTAACACTTTATTAAAGATAATTCTTTGCTAAAAGAAACCCCATGAGCAACTGAAAGGGGAAAATGTATCATTCTGCCTATGCCAGAATTCTGGTAACAAAAACTCACAAATGCAAAAAAATTGCAACTTTTTGCCTTTTTCCATTGAAAACATTGGGTAGAGGTAAGTAACAGGAGAGTGGCCAACCATGGGATGATAAATCTACTATAAGAGCTTATGTGACGCCCTGGCAAAACCAGATAGTCACAGAAGTAGTCCACCCTCCTTGTTTCCACCAAAAACCCACACCCCGGTGGAGAGATCAGTTTTGACAGTAGTCAAGCGCAGACCATCGACAGCAGTGGAGTCAGGGGTAGAGGCCCCTGGCTAGGTGGCAGAAAGCAAACAGGGCCACAGGCGACGGAGATCCAGCCGCGGGAGACCTTAAGTGGACCGGGGCAGGGTCGTAGCCCGCCGGTGCCGACAGCGGGAATCCGGTCCGAAGGCCATGCACAGATGGGGTGCCTGGACCTTAGGACAAGGAAGGTTGCATGCCCCTTGTTAATCAACCAGCAGAGGACGAGGTTTCAGGCCTTGTTCTCCAGAAGCCCAGAGAGCGAAACGGAAGCCCAACGCGGGGGATAGGGTGTCAAAACCCACAGAGATCCCAAGGGGCAGATTTCGCGACCCACAGCTCCCAAACATAAACAGTACCGGGAGTGGACTTCCCCATTCCATACGGAGTTGTTCCAGAGAAGACAAACACAGAGCGCAGGAGGACTGGACCCCTGTTTGTTACACCCAGGTGTGGGACCCGAATACACCCGCCGGAGGCGACCAGTCACTGGCAACTTGGTTTACCACTGGACTTGTGTGGGATTCTTAAACTGTGAGCACACCATTGATCCCGGCGCGCCACCTCTGGCAGCCATTACTCCCGTGTACCAACTACCAAGGGCCCCGGGACTACGCCTCCCCTACCCATGGAGGGGATCCCATCTTGCTGCCCCACTCCATCAGCCCCGGGTGCCCCATCACCAGGCAGCGACGGTGTCACCATCCCTCACCGCAACCCAAGGGTGGCGTCACCGACACATCAATCCCCTGTAAATATCCCCTTCTGACGGTTGTGAGGACGGACGGCCGTGCGAGCCCGGGTCCGGTCACCACTCGAGCCGCAGCAACGATCCCGAATCCGAGCGGCCCTGGAAGCGGCAGCGGCCCCCACTCGCAACATTTACTCACAGTGGCATATAATGTGGAGTAGTGCAATGTGAGAAAACATCACATTGCGCTTGGATCAATGTTATCGAATGAAGCAGTGCTCTTTGCATATTTTTTCTCAAGTCTAATCGGTATGATTAAAAAATCGCAGCATGCTATGGGATGAGACTTGGCAATACAGGGTTCACACTGCCCACCATACGGATCAGAGACTGCCAACAGACAGTAGGGGATTCCCAGACGCTCCAAGCCACGGGATTCCACCAACCAGTGAGAGGTGCCGGGGACAGAAGCCAGCAGGGTACTACTCCGGCACTGGGACTAAAGGAAATCGAGGTGTACCAGCCGTCTACAGGGTACCAGTTATCACCAACAGTGAGTGAAAAAACCCAGTTAAACAGCAACCCTTGTGTGATCTACCTCTGTTTCTGCACCGGATCCCATCATCCACTCCCTGGGACCCAGCCCTACTTGTGGAGGGCCTACCATCCAGGCTGCCGGCCATCCCCATCAGCCTCAGTGGTAAAAGACTGCTTCTTTCTCCAACAGTGGACCAATTATTCTTCCCCCATTCCACCTGAATTCAACATTCACAAGGCAAGATGGACTGCCAGTTCATTGAATTATCAGATTATAGTTGTCTACTTAAAGAGGTTGGCCACTACTTTTACATTGATTGACTATCATAAAGGTAGGTCAGCAATGTTTGATCATCCGAGGTCTGGTACCTCTGCTGATCAGAAGCTGTCAGTAATAGCAGCGGCAGCAGGCAGCCAGAAATGATCAGTTCTGGAGCTGCCCATCTTCTGATAGTGGCCACTGATGGATACTATACATCTGTCTCCTATTGATTTAAATGGGAGGCAGATGTGGAGTACCCAGCCCGTGATCCGCTACCAGTTGATAGGGCAGCGCCGG